>NC_092053.1:66602641-66779492 GCF_003086295.3 Arachis hypogaea
AGAACCCGGATCGATGTGCCAGCGAGGGCGCTGGACTCCCTTAGGGGGTGGATTGTAAGGCCCACATCGGTTGGAGAGGGGAACGAAGCATGCCTTATAAGGGTGTGGATACCTCTCCCTAGCATGACGCGTTTTGACGAGTGAGTGTGGGGGGCTTCGGCTAGCATCCCTATCGTCAAAAGCAAAACCGTAAGGCCTTGTGTGCCAAAGCGGACAATATCGTGCTAGCGGGTGGTCTGGGCTGTTACAGATGGTATCAGAGCCAGAACCCGGATCGATGTGCCAGCGAGGGCGCTGGGCTCCCTTAGGGGGGTGGATTGTAAGGCCCACATCGGTTGGAGAGGGGAACGAAGCATGCCTTATAAGGGTGTGGATGCCTCTTCCTAGCATGACGCGTTTTGACGAGTGAGTGTGGGGGGGCTTAGGCTATCATCCCTATCGTCAAAGGCAAAACCGTGAGGTCTTGTGTGCCAAAGCGGACAATATCGTGCTAGCGGGTGGTCTGGGCTATTACAGATGGTATCAGAGCCAGAACCCGGATCGATGTGCCAGCGAGGGCGCTGGGCTCCCTTAGGGGGGTGGATTGTAAGGCCCACATCGGTTGGAGAGGGGAACGAAGCATGCCTTATAAGGGTGTGGATACCTCTCCCTAGCATGATGCGTTTTGACGAGTGAGTGTGGGGGGCTTCGGCTAGCATCCCTATCGTCAAAAGCAAAACCGTAAGGCCTTGTGTGCCAAAGCGGACAATATCGTGCTAGCGGGTGGTCTGGGCTGTTACAGATGGTATCAGAGCCAGAACCCGGATCGATGTGCCAGCGAGGGCGCTGGGCTCCCTTAGGGGGGTGGATTGTAAGGCCCACATCGGTTGGAGAGGGGAACGAAGCATGCCTTATAAGGGTGTGGTTACCTCTTCCTAGCATGACGCGTTTTGACGAGTGAGTGTGGGGGGCTTAGGCTATCATCCCTATCGTCAAAGGCAAAACCGTGAGGTCTTGTGTGCCAAAGCGGACAATATCGTGCTAGCGGGTGGTCTGGGCTGTTACAGCTTTCGGCTTTCCTCTATTATTATGTATTATATATATGGAAGCTGTTACCATGCTGGGGACCTCTGGTTCTCACCCATGCGGATTTTGTGTTTTTCAGATGCAGGACGTGAGGTTTTTCGCTGAAGCATGCTGGAGACTTCTGGATTAGCGAAGATCCTTTGTTCTCGGGACTCTGTTTTGGTTTATATATCTTGTTTAGATACTTTTATCTCCATTAAATAATACAAACTGTGATGACTCCTTCTAGAGGGGATTTTTGGAGAATAGGTTTTCTGTATTTGTGTCCCTTCGAGTTTCCTTTGGGGTTTCCTTATTTTATCATATGTATATATTGCTATGCTCGGACCGGTTATCTTCGCAACCGGGTTTTGAGTCTTGATATTCCCGTTTTTGACACTCTTTATATATATGATCTTGCGCTAGCTTATCCTTTGCTCGTTACGTTATCATTTGGAGTGTTGCGTTTTCGAGTTACGATTTTTGTTTACCCCTTTTTCTTCAAAGGCTCCTAGTTATAATCAATCATTCATACTATGACACAAGTGATTGGATGAATTTCAGATAATGAATATATGAATGATTGGGTTGGTTATTGAATAATAAGGTTTGAGGAGTTGAGGTATGGGATTTGGTAAATTTGGGTGCAATTATATAAATGAGGTATGTTGGTTTTGGTTGAGATATATTATATGGTCATATATGTGATTATGATTATTGATGCCTTGATGGTATGATGATGCATTAGAGATATGTTTGTCGTGATATATGCTTGAGGAATGATTAAGGTTGATTTGTGGGTAAAGCCACGTGATAGTGAGTACGATATTGATTATGTATAATGATGGTTGATTGGAAATAGTGTTGTTGAAATTTGGCATGAGAAAGAGTATATGATATGTAAATGTGTTTGAGTTTGAGAAAGTGTCAACGTGCGAGTTGAGGAGGCTTGATGTTGATTTTGGTATATTTTGATTGATTTCAAAGAAAAGGCTGAAATTGGCATGTTTTGATTGATTTTGAAAAGAGTTGAAAATGACTTGTTTTGAAAATGGCACTTTGTGGTTTTGTATGGAAACATGGTTTTGGGGCATATTTTGACGGGACATAACCTGGACTACGGATCTCTGTTTTCTGCCAAATCTGTTTAGAAATGAAATTGGACCCGGGATATCCATGCCGTTCGAAGGACGGGTGAAAAACAATTTAAAATGAGAGAGTTATGTCCGTCGGAAGATTGGGGGTTGAATCTGTAAATTCTGCAGCTTTTAACTTAGAAAATTTTTAGCAGAACGACCCTACGCGCGTAGGCGCATCTGGCGCGTGCGCGCCGTTCTTCCAGAAAGCACCATCCACGCGTGCGCGTGGTGTGCGCGGGCGCGTCGATGCGCTGTACCAAATGCCCAGCTATTTTCCAGAGAGTTGTGCCAGGGTCGTGCCAGTTTTGTGCCTGGGCGCAAGAGCACCCACGCGTACGCGTGGCTGACGCTTGCGCGCCGTTTGGATATTTTTCAACCCGCGCGTTCGCGCGTATGACGCTTGCGCGTCGATGAGTTTTTGGCCATCCACGCGTGCGCGTGGAGTGCGCGTACGCGTGGCCCTATTTTCATGCCAAAGTTGATTTTTGAGTTTTTAAAGCCAAACCTCATACTTTTAAGCCTCCGATCTCACCCCTTATGTATCAAATCATTATGGTATGCCTAGCAATGAGGAAGGAGCTAGGGGATGTGGTAACTTGCGAGTGAAGCAAGGGAAAAGGTTATGATCAATGATGATCAGATATGATTATATGAGATATGGAGGATAGCGGTGGAAGTACCGTGTATGCCATGAGCCGAAGGGCTATATTTATTGATAAATGGTTGGTTCTTGATTGGACCATGAGCCGGATGGCTGAGTTTTTGCCAGATACGGCAGAGCCATGTTGATAAATTGGCTAGTTCTGGATTGAACTGTGAGCCGGGTGGCTGAGTTATTGCCGAGTTACGGCAAAGCCATTATGAATTATGGCTGAGTATAAAGGCATATATGATAAATTAACGAATATGATAAATGAATAATGATGAAAAATGTTGAATGTAAGCATGCTTGTGTTTTCTCTCTGGTTGTAAGGGTGACAGGGCACCGATACCCTCTAATGGCGACAGGGCGCAGATACCCTCTAATGGCGACAGGGCGCAGATACCCTCTAATGGTGACAGGGCACATATTCCCTCTAATGATATTAATACGCAACAGAGAGACTGTGCCCGGGTTAGCTACCGGACATGTCGGGTTGGCTTGATAACCGACAGATGATATCATCAGCCATAGGGCAGGCATTCATCATTTGCATATGTTTGAATTGTTTGGGTTTTCCTATTTGTTTTGGATTTCTACATTATATATGCTAAGTTACCTGATTATGTGCTACTTGTTCTACTTGTACCCTAATTGTGTATTACTTGCCTGTATTGCTTGTGTTTGTACAACTGAGAGGCCCCTCATGTTGGTGTCGGTGGAGGTTGAGGGCTGTTCTTGATGAGATGAATTGATGATGCGATTGCATGATGATGGTGATCATTAGTTGAGATGATTTGAGCTCCCTGGGTAGACGCAGTGATGTGGTTTCACTAGTTCCAGGGAGGGCATGATATATTGATACAGAATTGCTGAGACAGCACGACTGATGATGGCTTTATTTATGATTCTGAAATCTGATTTGTGGGAGAGTCAGCGAGTTGGGAGTCATATGAGATGTGATCTAGATTTATTATTCCCTTACGACAGATGCCTATTTATAGATTAGTGAGAATCTAGGCTGGATACTTGGTGAAAAGGAGTTTAGGATGCTTGGTGAAAAGGAGTTTAGGATGCTTGGTGAGTTTTTATTGCAGTGAATTGTATTTATTTGGCACTTTTACCGTACTGGGAACCCATGGGCCCGGGGTTCTCATTCCGTATATATCTCTTGTTTTTCAGATACAGGTCCAGGTGCTCAGAAGTGAGTTTGTGGGTCGTCTGAGAGACGGCGAAGATCTTTATTTCCTCTACTTTGTGTTTAATTAGAATCTCTCCACCTATGTTTTGAAAAGATTATATTATGTATTGAACTCTTTTGGAACTTGCCTATAGAGGCTCTTATGTTTCCTTTGGGAGAGATTAGGATATACTGTTGTCATCTACTTTCATACTGTACCCTAGCCGGCCTAAACTTCGCGGGTCGCGACTAGTGGCTATTTACTTATGTTATATATATCTATCTGTTATCTATCTCTTAATCTCCTCTACGCCTTGTCCGTATATCGTTTTCGGCTTCACGATTTATCTTTTGTTGTCGAAACGTGAGTAATACGTCTTCGCGATTTTATTTCTACTCTTTTCAGGCTTCTCGATTAATACTCTTTTCGAAATTACCTATATTTATATATTAAAAATCCACCTGAGAGTCGTACCACCGTAATATCATTGACTTATGACTCGAGCATAAGGATTTGAATAGCATGCCTTATAAGGGTGTGGATACCTCTCCCTAGCATGACGCGTTTTGACGAGTGAGTGTGGGGGGCTTCGGCTATCATCCCTATCGTCAAAGGCAAAACCGTGAGGCCTTGTGTGCCAAAGCGGACAATATCGTGCTAGCGGGTGGTCTGGGCTGTTACAGATGGTATCAGAGCCAGAACCCGGATCGATGTGCCAGCGAGGGCACTGGACTCCCTTAGGGGGTGGATTGTAAGGCCCACATCGGTTGGGGAGGGGAACGAAGCATGCCTTATAAGGGTGTGGATACCTCTCCCTAGCATGACGCGTTTTGACAAGTGAGTGTGGGGGGCTTCGGCTATCATCCCTATCGTCAAAAGCAAAACCGTGAGGCCTTGTGTGCCAAAGCGGACAATATCGTGCTAGCGGGTGGTCTGGGCTGTTACAGATGGTATCAGAGCCAGAACCCGGATCAATGTGCCAGCGAGGGCGCTGGGCTCCGTTAGGGGGGTGGATTGTAAGGCCCACATCGGTTGGAGAGGGGAACGAGGCATGCCTTATAAGGGTGTGGATACCTCTTCCTAGCATGACGCGTTTTGACGAGTGAGTGTGGGGGGCTTAGGCTATCATCCCTATCGTCAAAGGCAAAACCGTGAGGCCTTGTGTGCCAAAGCGGACAATATCGTGCTAGCGGGTGGTCTGGGCTGTTACAGATGGTATCAGAGCCAGAACCCGGATCGATGTGCCAGCGAGGGCGCTGGACTCCCTTAGGGGGGTGGATTGTTAGGCCCACATCGGTTGGGGATGGGAACGAAGCATGCCTTATAAGGGTGTGGATACCTCTCCCTAGCATGACGCGTTTTGACGAGTGAGTGTGGGGGGCTTCAGCTATCATCCCTATCGTCAAAAGCAAAACCGTGAGGCCTTGTGTGCCAAAGCGGACAATATCGTGGTAGCGGGTGGTCTGGGCTGTTACACCAATAACCAACCCACCAACCAAAATGCCCACCATCCACCATCCACATCTCACAACCCACCACAAGCATTACCTAAATCTCAAAGACTCACAAACTTGGAAACCTTGATAGACAAAATGTGGAAACACCAGGAAATGACAACCAAGAACCATGAAGCCTCCATGAAGAGCCTAGAGAGGCAGATTGGGCAAATCTCCAAGCAGATTTCTGTTGAGAGACCTTCAGGCTCACTGCCGAGTGACACAATCCCAAATCCTAAGGAAGAATGCAAGGCGATACAATTAAGGAGTGGGAGAACATTGATGAGCAACAATGACACTACAAAGAAGCAAGCAGAGAGCAGCAAAAGACCAATAGAAGATGAAAAACAAACAAAGGCAGATGAAGCCAAGGATCAAGTTGTGATGCCAAACAAGAGCACTGAGAAACTCAAAGAGAAGAACAACCAACCACACAATTCAAAAGAAGTGATTCAAGGACAGCAGCAAGTAGGAAAGAGCATCACACCTCCACTGCCATATCCCCAGAGATTCAGCAAAGAGACTAAGGACCAACATTTTCATAAGTTCCTTGAGACTTTCAAAAAGCTGGAGATCAATATTCCCTTGGCTGAAGCACTTGAGCAAATGCCTCTATATGCCAAGTTTTTGAAGGAGCTTATCAACAAGAAAAGAAGTTGGCTTGAGAAGGAAACCGTGTTACTCACCGAAGAATGCAGTGCTGTGATTCAAAGGGGCATTCCACCAAAACTCAAGGATCCAGGAAGCTTTGTAGTCTCATGCACCATTGGCAGAATAGTTCTCAACAAAGCTCTCTGTGACCTTGGTGCCAGTATCAACTTAATGCCTCTCTCAATGATGAGAAAGCTTGCCATAGAAGAACTTAAACCCACCAGGATGTCGTTAGTCATGGCTGACAGATCAATCAAAACACCCAATGGAATTGTGGAGAATCTGTTGGTGAAGGTTGGGGAGTTTATTTTCCCAGCAGATTTTGTGATTTTGGATACTGAAGAGGAAGGAAACAATTCAATCATTTTGGGAAGGCCATTTCTAGCCACAGCAAGAGCCATCATTGATGTAGAAAAAGGAGAAATGATCTTCAGGGTCTACAATGAACAAATGGTCATAAATGTTTTCAAGTCAATGCAACACATTCCTGAGCAAGAGGATTACATGAGAGTGGATATGATAGAGAGTTTGATGGAAGAAATGCTGGAAGAAAATCCTCAAGAGCAAGAAGGAAATCAAGGGACAACAGAGGAACAAGTAGCTGAGACTTCTATTGAGCAAGATGAAAAATAAGACAAGAAGGAAGAAGTTCGAAAACAAGAACTGAAGCCATTACCCACCCATCTCAAATATGCATTCCTTGGCACATCGGAAAGCTTCCCAGTGATCATTAATTCATCCCTGACAAAAAAGGAAGAAGGAGAACTTCTTGATGTACTCAAAGCTCACAAAGATGCTTTGGGATGGACCATTGATGATCTGAAAGGCATCAGCCCTGCAGTGTGTATGCATAAGATCCTCTTGGAGGACAATTCCAAACCAGTGGTTCAACCTCAAAGAAGGCTAAATCCCACAATGAAGAAAGTTGTCCAGAAGGAAGTAATGAAGTTGTGGAATGCAGGGATAATCTTCCCAATATCTGACAGCTCATGGTGAGCCCGGTTCAAGTTGTACCAAAGAAAGAAGGAATGACGGTCATCACTAATGAGAAGAATGAGTTGATCCCTACTAGAACAGTGACTGGGTGGAGAATGTGCATAGACTATAGAAGATTGAATGATGTCACAAGGAAAGATCATTTCCCTCTCCCATTTATTGATCAGATGCTGGAAAGATTGGCCGGCCATGCCTATTATTGCTTTTTGGACGGGTATTCTGGGTACAATCAAATCGTGGTAGATCCCAAGGACCAAGAGAAGACCGCCTTCACATGTCCATTCGGAGTTTTTGCATACAGGAGGATGCCATTTGGGTTATGCAATGCCCCAGCCACATTTCAGAGGTGTATGCTTTCCATTTTCTCTGATATGGTTGAAAAATTTTTAGAGGTCTTCATGGACGACTTTTCTGTTTTTGGTGATAATTTCAACACTTGCCTGAACCATCTAACTCTTGTCTTGAAACGATGCCAAGAAACTAATTTGGTTTTGAACTGGGAGAAGTGCCATTTCATGGTACCCGAGGGAATTGTTATTGGTCATAAGGTTTCAAGAAAAGGGATAGAGGTTGACAAGGCAAAGGTTGAGATCATAGAAAAACTCCCTCCACCAGCTAATGTGAAATCTGTTAGAAGTTTCTTGGGGCATGCAGGATTTTATAGAAGGTTTATCAAGGATTTTTCAAAAATAGCCAAGCCTTTGAGTAATCTATTAATGCTAGATAATCCTTTTGTGTTTGATGAAAACTGCCGGCATGCCTTTGAAACTTTAAAAAACAGACTCACAACAGCACCAATCATCACACCCCCAGATTGGGACTTGCCTTTTGAACTCATGTGTGATGCAAGTGACCTTGCAATTGGTGCTGTACTTGGACAAAAGAAGGGAAACCTGCATCATGTCATATATTATGCAAGTAAAGTGTTAAATGAGGCCCAAAAAAATTACACCACAACAGAAAAGGAATTGTTAGCTGTAGTCTATGCATTTGATAAGTTTAGATCATACTTGATAGGATCCAAAATTGTGGTTTATACTGACCATGATGCCCTTAAGTATTTGATGTCAAAGCAGGATGCTAAACCAAGACTTATCAGGTGGATATTACTCTTACAAGAGTTTGATATTGAGGTAAGGGACAGGAAGGGCACTGAGAACTGGGTTGCTGATCATTTGTCAAGGCTACCACAAGAAACAATTCAAAAAGCCTCCCAACCCGTGAATGAAAGCTTCCCAGATAAGCACCTTTTGCAGATCCAGCAAGCACCTTGGTTTGCTGACATAGCAAACTACAAAGTGGGAAAGAAGATACCTCAAGAGTTCTCTAAGCAACAAGTGAAGAAGTTAATTAACGAGGGAAAGAAATTTTATGGGATAAACCCTTCCTGTTCAAGAGATGTTCTGATGGAGTAATTAGAAGGTGTGTTCCTGAGAGTGAAATGAGGGATATCTTGTGGCATTGCCATGGTTCAGCTTATGGTGGACACTTTGGCCCAGAAAGAACAGCTGCAAAGGTACTGCAGAGTGGCTTCTATTGGCCAACTATCTTCAAGGATGCCAGAGAGTATGTTCACCAATGTAATGAATGCCAGAGAGCAGGAGGATTGACAAGAAGGAATGAGATGCCTCAAAACTTCATCTTGGAATTGGAATTATTTGATCTATGGGGAATTGATTTCATGGGACCCTTTCCCCCTTCCTATTCTTTCAGATATATCTTAGTAGCAGTGGAGTACGTCTCAAAGTGGGTGGAAGCCATAGCCACAAACACCTGTGATGCACAGATTGTCCTCCAATTCCTTAAAAAGCACATTTTCACAAGATATGGAGTGCCTAAGGGTCTTGTTAGTGATGGTGGTGGTCACTTTTGCAACAAACAGATGCAGAAACTCCTCCACAAATATGGAGTAATCCATAAAGTAGCCACACCTTACCACCCTCAGACTAATGGCCAGGCTGAACTAGCAAATAGGGAATTAAAGAAAATCCTAGAGAAAACAGTGGGAAGCACAAGAAAAGATTGGGCTAGGAAGCTAGAAGATGCATTATGGGCATATAGGACAGCTTTCAAAACTCCTATTGGCAAGTCACCCTTTCAGCTATTGTATGGCAAATCCTGCCACCTCCCTGTAGAGCTTGAACACAGAGCTTTTTGGGCCACTAAACTCCTCAACCTTGATTCCCAAGCTGCAGGAGAGAAAAGGTTGTTACAATTAAATGAGTTGGATGAATTCAGACTAGAAGCCTATGAGAGTGCTAAGATATACAAGGAAAGAGCTAAAAGGTGGCATGATAAGAAGATCACAAAGAAGGAGTTCAAGCCAGGACAACAAGTGCTCCTGTATAACTCAAGGCTTAAGATCTTCCCTGGCAAACTTAAGTCTAAGTGGACTGGCCCATACTTGGTGACAAAAGTTTTTCCTTATGGGAGTATTGAATTGCTAGATGAAGCAACAAAGAGTCAATTCACAGCAAATGGTCACAGAGCAAAGTTGTACTTGGGAGGACAATGGGATAAGGAAAAAGAGGTTCAGAGCCTACAACCTTCTTGAAAAGAATTGAAGGATGTCAAGCTAATGACAATAAAGAAGCGCTTGTTGGGAGGCAACCCAACCTGAGGTAATTTTCTTTTCATAGCTATTTCAATAAAAAGGTTAAATGATTGGTATGTATTGCAAGGAGCTAAGTTTGGTGTTTCACACCAAAACAATTTAAGGGAGAATAAAGGATTCTAAGTTTGGTGTTCCACCAAAATCTCATTTAAAAGCATATTCTCACCTTCTGCATAAAGGGTTACTAGCCCCAAGCAATCTGATAAATCATTTAATCATTGTCTGTTTCTAGTTTTTAGTTTTATTACCTTTAGCAAAGACTTAGGTTTTCACATATGGTTATGCATAAGAAACATGGCAAGGGACTAAGTTTGGTGTTCACACACCAAAGTAAGTTCAAACGCCTACAAGAAAATCTTGCACACTAACCAGTCATCTAAGGGCTTGAGAAACAAGCAACTTCCATTAACACTGCAGGAATTCAATCACTCTCTTGGGAGGACTACACACCATTAGCTGAGAGAAAGAAGAAGAAGCCACCAAGAGGTTGTATTGTCACTTAACTCCATCAGCATTGAATTGCTCTAAATTGGAAGTGTGAATATGCCCATCTTAACAGTAACTGTTAGTTTAGTAGTCTTTGCATCATTTCTGTTTCAATTTAAAATAAGTAAGCTAGCCTAAGTGTGTGCTTGTGTGTTTACTTTCACTTAACAAAAAGCATGCTTTGTCCCCTGCATCTTTAATTCAATAAAAGAAATGTTTGAATGTGAAGTAAGATAGTTCTCTGTTAGATAGAAGTACAATAAAAGTAAGTGGTGGTATGCATGTGTGATTGTATGATAGCTCACTTTTAGTGAATAAGAGAACTAGGATGCCTCCTTCTAAGTAGAAAGTGGCCTACTGTCTATGAATCTCAATCAAATAAAAGTCCTTGGTTAAAAAGAAAAACAAACAGAGAAAAGAAAAGGCCAAAAATTGGCAATAGAATAAAAGAAAAAAAGAAGTAAAGCTAGACACCAATAGCTTGAACCTTAGAATATATGCCTGTGGTGTCTCTGTACTAGGATCTGCTTGGATTATTAAGTTCTTTAGAGTGCATCAACACTCGGTGACTTGGGTTAACTAACCCGGGATCATCAGCTGAAAGTCCACTATCAAGAGCAACCTAAATACAAGGTATTTAGTAACCCAAAGAGGTGCTGGGCATCAATGTTCTAAGAAGGAATGTGAGCCAAGTGTCTATAGTGAATAATGTGTCAAGTATAAAGAAAGAAAAGAACTTGTTACACATGACACTGAACTAAAGCTTATAGAGAAAAACAATAGTCAAGGACAAAGGAATAATGAGAGGTCATAGCAGTGTGTTGCTTGATGCTTGAAGGAGACTTTCTAGGCCTAAAAGTCAATAAGAAGTGAGTGTTTACTTATCCACATAAAACCCCATGAACTACCAATAATACTCAGCTAGCATGAACATCCTCTTCCATTTCATTCTTTCTTCTAAATAATTCTTTTCTTGCTTGGGGACAAGCAAGCTTTAAGTTTGGTGTTGTGATGACAAGTCATCTTCGCCTAGTTTCAGTAGCCTTTTTCTTTTGTTTTCAATTGATTTTATGCACTTTCTTAAGCCATAAGCAAGCCAATTGGGTAGATTTCCATGTTTCCTTTGATTCAATCAACCATGTATGAATTCATGCACTTTCATGAGATTTTATGCTATAATTGTCATATATTATGAAAGAAACACAATCTCATGATTTGGGGCATAGCTTTGATTGTTTTGATTGATTGATGATAGGTGGAAAGAGTTTTGAAGAAGGTTGAAGGAAGAAGGAATGGCTAGGAGCAAGAGAGAACAAAAAGTTTGAGCCAAAGTTTGCCTCAAACTTTAGCTCAAACTTTTAGAAGAGTTGAAAACATGCCAGAGGAAAAAAGCTTGAGCCAAAGTTTGCCTCAAACTTTAGCTCAAACTTTTGGAAGAATTGAAAACACTCCAGAGGAAAAAAAGCTTGAGCAAAAGTTTGCCTCAAACTTTAGCTCAAACTTTTGGGAGAAAAGCTTGAGCCAACGTTTGCCTCAAACTTTTTGGCAAACGTTGGCATCACCAAACCAACACCCTGGAGGAGAAAAGCTTGCGCCAACGTTTGCCTCAAACTTTTTGGCAAACGTTGGCGCCACACTTGCACACCCTGGAGGAGAAAAGTTTGCGCCAACGTTTGCCTCAAACTTTTTGGCAAACGTTGGCGCCACACATATACACAAGGGGGCCAACGTTTGAGCAAAAGTTTGTCCTCAAACTTTAGCCCAAACGTTGGTAGCAGCAAGTGAAGCCATCTGGTATAAAAAGTTTGAATAAAAGTTTGCCTCAAACTTTTACTCAAACTTTTACTCAAACTTTTATGATTTCAACCCGGTTCACAATGGATCTTTCTCCAACTCCAAGAGCAATCAACCAAGGCCTTTATCAACCCAATTCCATCAAGAGCAAAGGCCCAATTCAAAGCTTGAAGACCATTTGAAGAAAGTGTATAAATAGCTTAGGATTTAAGTTTTAGGGGAGCTTTCCTTCTTAGTTTTACTGGGTAGTTTTTGGAGAGCTTTTGGATTTTAAATTGTTCTGAGTTTCTGAGTTTGGGGAAGGAGAATTGAATTCTCTTCCTCTTAGTTTTCTTGTTTTCAATTTCAATTACACTTGTCTTGAGTCTTGGGTGTTGAGAATTGGGGAAATTCTGTCTCAATCTCACCTTGAGATCTCTTTCTGTTTCTTTTACTGCACCATTGGAGAATTGAGATCTACATTCAAGCTTTCTTCTGTTTTGATTTTTCATTTCTTGCAATTGAATTCTACATTTGGATCTAGGAAGGCATTGAGATCTAGACTCGGTTATCTAGTCTCTTGGGTCCTGAGATCTGGAGTTTGTATTTTAAATTCTCTGTTTAAAGCTTTTCAAGTTCATTTACATTTTCGTTTGAGATCCGGTTCAATTCAAGTCACTTTCTACTTGTCTGATTAATGCAATTTACTTTTCCTTGTTTAATTTCTGCAAATCCACTTCCCAATTCCCTTTACCATTCAAGCCATTTACATTTCTTGCACTTTAAGATTCTGCAATTTACATTTCTTGCAATCTAAGTTTCTGCAATTTACATTACTTGTTCTTTAAGATTCAGCTTATTTAATTTCTTTGCTCTTTAATTCTCTGCAATCTACCCTTCTCCCTTTTAATTTCATGCAATTTAGCTTCTGTCGAACACAAACCACTCAAATCAACTCTTGATTTGCTTGACTAAATCAACCACTAAACTAAAATTGCTCAATCCTTCAATCCCTGTGGGATCGACCTCACTCCCGTCAGTTTTATTACTTGATACGATCCGGTGCACTTGCCGGTTAGTTTTGTGTGTTTGGAATTTTTTTTTCGTTTTCCGAAAATACACATCATCTAACAAAAGGATGATCTTCTCCTATATATAGTAACCTAATGACTAGGGATTACAGAAATATGATAGGCTTAGGCTTGTAGTGCAAAAATACACTTCCGGGGCCCACTTGGTAAGTGTTTGTGCTGAGATTTAGTGTCTCCCATGTGCTAGGATACTCCTTGGGCATTGAACGCTGGCTAGGGACACTTTTATGGGCGTTGGACGGGGGTCACTCCTTTGTGGACGTTGGATGCCTAGACTGGGGTAGATGGCTGGCGTTGAACGCCAGTTTTGGACCTTCAATTCTGAAGCAAAGTATGGACTATTATACATTGCTGAAAAGCTCTGAATGTTAGCTCTCCATAGCCATTGAGAACTCTCCATTTGAACTTTTGTAGCTTAAGCAAAGCTCCTTTGAGTGTAAGGAGATCAGATCTTGACAGCATTTGCAGTGCTTTCTCTGCCTCTGGATCAGACTTTTGCTCTAGCTCTTCAATTTTAGCCAGAAAATACCTGAAATTGCATAAAAACATACAAAATCATAGTAAAATCCAAAAATGTGAATTTTACACTAAAACCTATGAAAATATAATAAAACTTAAACAAAACATGCTAAAAACTATATGAAAATGATGCCAAAAAGCGTATAAAATATCCGCTCATCACAACACCAAACTTAAACTGTTGCTTGTCCCCAAGCAACTAAAAACAAAGTAGGATAAAAAGAAGAGTAAGATACAATAAATCTCAGAGTTTTCAATGAAGCTCAGTTTCAATTAAATGAGCATGACTTAGTAGCTTTTTGCTTCTGAATAGTTTTGGCATCTCACTATCCATTGAAACTCAGAAGTGTCGACATCCTTAGGAACTTAGAATCCAGATGATATTATTAACCCTCCTAGTTCAGTTCTTTTTTATTCTTGAACACAGCTTTTAGAGTCTTGGCCGTGGCCCTAAGCACTTTATTTTCCAGTATTACCACCGGATACATAAATGCCACAGACACTTAACTGGGTGAACCCTTTCGGATTGTGATTCAGCTTTGTTGGAATCCCCAGATAGAGGTGTCCAGATTTCTTAAGCACACTCTTTTTGCTTTGGATCACGACTTTAACTGCTCAGTCTCAAGTTCTTTTACTTGACACCTTCACACCACAAGTATATAGTTAGGGACACTTTTCATTTGAAGTGCTTAGGCCAAGATTTTGTTTCTTTTAAGCCATCTTAACTATTGATGCTCAAAGCCTTGGATCCTTTTACCCTTGCCTTTTGGTTTAAAGGATTATTGGCTTTTTGCTCTTGCTTTTTGGTTTAAAGAGCTATTGGCTTTTTCTGCTTTTTATTTCTCTTTTTTTTCGCATGCAAAATTTTTTTCCCTTTTATTGCATCTTGCTTTCTTGCTGCTTTTTCTTGCTTCAATAATCAATTTTTGGATTTTTCAGATTACCAATAATACTTCTCCTTTTTCATCATTTTTTCAAGAGCCAACTTTCTTAATTCTAATTTTAAATATGCATTGTTCATTCATACATTCAGAAAACAAAAGTAATACCACCACATCAAGATGATTGAACTATTCTTAAGATAAACTCGAAATTCATGCCACTTAATCTCTTTTTCAAATAAATTTTTTTTTTTAAGTAAGATGAGAGATACATGGAATATTTTATAACTTTAAGACATAGATAGAAATTATCATGCAACAAGAACACAAGAATAGACAACAAAAAATAATGGAAAATAAAAAAATAACACAAAAGCAAGGGGTGTTGAAACGGGACCACCTTAGTGATGGCGACTACCACTTCCTCTACAGAATCCAATTGAGCACTTGATATCTTCAATGTCACGCCCTTGTCTCTGCTGTTCTTCCCTCATAGCTCTTTGATCTTCTCTAATTTCATTGAGGATGGTAGAATGCTCTTGATGCTTCATCCTCAACTGATTCATGTTAGAGCTTAATTCTCCCACAAAAATATGCCATTGATCCCAATAGCTTTGAGGAGGAAAATACATCCCTTGAGGCATCTCAGGGATCTCATGTTGAGGCAGCTCCACATGCTCATGTTGTGGTTCATGTGCCGTCTCTCTAGTATGCTCCATCCTTCTTTTAGTGATGGGCTTGTCCTCCTCAATTGGAAGGTCACCTTCTATGACAATCCCAACTGAATTGCATAGGTGACATATAAGATGAGGGAAAGCTAACCTTGCTTGGGTGGAGGGCTTGTCCGCCACTTTGTACAACTCTTGAAGTATCACTTCATGTACTTCCACCTCCTCTTCGAGCATGAATGGATCATGATGGCTCGGTCTATGGTCACTTCGAACTGGTTGCTAGTATGAATGATAGAGCATTGGATGAATTCCAACCATCCTCTAGCTATAGGCTTGAGGCCAGGCCTTCTTAGTTGGACAGGCTTGCCTTGGGAATCCCTTTTCTACTGTGTTTCTTCCACACAGATATCTGAGAGCACTTGATCCAGCCTCTGATAATGGTTAACTCTTCTAGTGTAAGGATGTGGGTCTCCTTACATCAAAGGCAAGTTGAACGCCAACCTCACACTTTCCGGACTAAAGTCCAAGATTCTCCCTCGGACCATGGTGCTCCAATTCTTAGGATGAGGGTTCACACTAATGTCATGATTTTTTGTGACCTATGCATTAGCATAGAACTCTTGCACTATTAAGATCCCAACCTCTTGGATGGGATTGGATTGGACTTCCCAACCTCTTTTCTGAATTTCATGTCGGATCTCCAGATACTCATTCTTCTTAAGCTTAAAAGGGACCTCAGAGATCACCTTCTTCTTTGCCACTACCTCATAGAAGTGGTTTTGGTGGGATTTGGTGATGAATCTCTCCATCTTCCAAGATTCGGAGGTGGCAGCTACGGCCTTTCCTTTCCTCTTTCTAAAGGGTTCTCCGGCCTTGGGTGCCATAAGTGGGAATGGAAAGCAAAAAGCAAGGCTTTTCCAACACCAAACTTAAAACTTTGCCCGTCCTCGAGCAAAAATAAATAAAAAAAGAAGAATAGAGTAGAAGAAGAAGAAAACAAATAGAGATGGAGGGAGAAGAATGGCCCGGCCAACGGGTTTTGATAGTGTATGAAGTGTGTGTAGGAAGGTTTAGTAAGATGGGGTATTTATAGGGTTGGGTTAGGGTAGGTTTCGGTCATGGGAGGGTAAATGGGAGGGAGATTTGATTTTGAAGTGGGTGGGGGTAGGTGGGAGTTATGATGGTTTTGGGAATTGATATGGATTTGATTGGGTTAGGGTTTATAGGAAAGAGTGTGTGAGGAAGTCTGAAAAGAAGAGAGAAGAAGGTGGGGTAGGTGAAGATGATGTGGGACCCACTGGTCCTGAGAGGCTAGGAAATTCAAATTCCCTGCTCTCCTTATAGGCGTTGAACGCCCAGCTCATGCTCCTAAACGCCAGCTTCCTGCTCCATTTAGGGCGTTGAACGCCCAACTTTTGCTCCATGGCTGGCGTTCAACGCCAGCTTGTTGGTCTTATTGGGCATTGAACGCCCAGCAGGGACACCCTGTATGGCGTTCAACGCCAGGTTGGCTGCTCTTGGTGGGCATTGCACGCCCACTCTACCTTCCTTGTTTGGCGTTTAATACCAGCAAAACACTCCATCCAGAGTTTTCTGTTTTCATCTCTAAACCTTTCTGTCTCTATTTTGATTAATGCATATGATCATGAACCTAAGGAAATAACTAAAGAAAAACAAACTTAAGGAATTAAAAGAAATAGAAATAACTAAATAGGGTTGGGTTGCCTCCCAATAAGCACTTTTTTAATGTCACTAGCTTGATGGTTAGCTCTTTACGGAGATTGATATGGGCTCAGAATTTTGCTCCTTATAGTGAACTTTCTTCCTGTCTTCTCATGGATGAGCTCCACATGCTCTAGAGACAAGATACAACTCACTGTATGTGGTATGACTGGTTTCTTGGTGAAGACAACTCTCATGCAAGGTGAGAGGCCTTCAGTGGGGATCTTTTTATCCCTCCAGCATTTAAATAATTTCTTCTTAGTACCTTTGGTCTCAGTGCTTGTTGATGGCTGTCCAACACCAAACTTAGAATTGGTGTCTGGGGGCTTAGTAAAGCTCTGCACTGAAAGAGATGGTTAGAACATTAAGTGTTGCACAGTTATCTCCCTTTTCTCAGAGGAAGAGTTGGGGTAAGGCATCTTGAACAAGATATGATCCTCTCCTAGTTGTAAAATCAGTTCTCCCTTAGCTACATCAATGATAGCATTGGCAGTGGCTATGAAAGGTCTTCCAAGGATGATGGATTCATCCTCATCTTCCCCAATATCTAGGATTATAAAATTTGCAGGGATGTAAAAGTCTTCAACCTTCACCAAGACATCCTCTACTAAGCCATATGCTTTCTTCATTGACTTGTCTGCCATCTCTAGTGAGATATTTGCAGCTTGTACCTCAAAGATTCTCAACTTATCCATTACAGAGAGTGGCATGAGGTTTATACTTGACTCTAGGTCACACAGAGCCATCTCAAAGGTCATGGTGCCTATGGTGCAAGAAATTAGGAAGCATCTGGGATCCGGAAGTTTCTGAGGTAGCTTTTGCTGTACCAAAGCATTGAATTCTTCGGTAAGCACTGGAGGTTCTTCCTCCAAAGGTTTTGTGCCAAATAGCTTAGTATTTAGCTTCATAAGAGCTCCTAGGTACTGAGCAGCTTGCTCTTCCCTAATTTCCTTATCCTCATCAGAGGATGAGTATTTATCAGAACTCACGTACTACAAGAGTGCATGCAAGGGAACCTCTCTGGTCTCTACATGAGCCTTGGCTTCCTTTAATTCTTGGATATGGACTTTCTTGGTGGGCATTGAACACTTAGTAGGAACCTCCGTACTGGCATTCAATGCCTACTGTGCTGCTAATTTGGGCGTTCAACGCCAATCTCTTAGCCAGTGTGGGCGTTGAACGCCCAGTAAGGTCTTCCTTACTGGCGTTCAATGCCATCTCAGGCTCTCTAGATTCGGCCTCAGCCTCTGTGGTGATGGCCTTGCACTCTTATCTTGGATTCTCTTGCTCAGTTGACCAACTTGTACCTCAAGATTTCTGATGGAGGACCTTATTTCAGTTATGAAACTATGAGTGGTCTTAGAGAGGTTAGAGACTATAGTGACTAAGTCAGAAAGGCTCTGCTTAGGAGTCTCTATATGTTCCTGAAAAGATGGGAATGGTGGCCTGTTGTTAAACCTATTCTGGGTTCTTCCACCTTGATTATTATTGAAGCCTTACTAGGGCTTCTGTTGATCCTTCCATGAAAGGTTAGGATGATTCATCTATGAAGGGTTGTAGGTATTTTCATAGGGTTCTCCCATGTAATTCACCTCTTCCATCATGGGTTATTCAGGATCATAAGCTTCTCCTTCAGAGGAAGCTTCTTGAGTGCTGCCAGTTGCAGCTTGCATTCCAATCAAATGCTGAGAGACCATATTGACCTGCTGGGTCAAGATCTTATTCTGAGCCAATATGGCATTCAGAGTGTTGGTGCACGAAATCGTGATTCACACTTTTCACAACTCCGCACAACTAACCAGCAAGTGCACTGGGTCGTCCAAGTAATAAACCTTACGTGAGTAAGGGTCGATCCTACGGAGATTGTCGGCTTGAAGCAAGCTATGGTCATCTAGTAAATCTCAGTCAGGCGGATTCAAATGGTTATGAGGTTTTGATAATTAAAAGATAAATAAAATATAAAATAAGATAAAGTTACTTATGTGATTCATTGGTGGGAATTTCAGATAAGCGTCTGGAGATGCTTAGTTGCTTCTGAACCTCTGCTTTCCTATTGCCTTCTTCCAACCATGCGTGCTCTCTTCCATGGCAAGTTGTAGGATCCTCTCAGTGAAAATGGTCCTCTACGATTTCTACACGGCTAATCAACTGTCAGATTTCTCGTCTCGGATGAAAAATACCATGTACAGCTACCGCATGGCTAATCATCTGTCGGTTCCCACTAGCATCGGAATAGGATCCATTGATCCTTTTGCACACTATCACTGTGCCCAACATTCGCAGGTTTGAAGCTTGTCATAGTCATCCCTTCCCAGATCCTACTCGGAATATCACAGACAAGGTTTAGACTTTTCAAATCTCAGGAATGCTGCCAATGGTTCTAGCCTATACCACGAAGGTTCTAATCACGAATTCGGATGCTCTATTGTCAGGAGAGACGATGCGAATCGTGAATTAGAGACCCAAGAGAATATACTCCGGCTGTCGTCCAATGACTACGTTGAACATCATGTAGACCGCTTGTAGTTGTCAGGCACGCAGATCTTGGCTAAGCGAGTAACGAAGATAGTGGGTGATTGTCACGGGTCACCCTTTTATTTTGACTTAACTGATACAAGAGTATATCTTGGAGAAGAAGTAGGCATGAATTGAAAGAAAAACAATAGTACTTGCTTTAATTCATGAAGAACAGCAGAGCTCCACACTTAATCTATGGGGTGTAGAAACTCCACCATAGAAAATACATAAGTGAAAAAGGTCTAAGCATGGCCGTGTGGCCAGCCTCCAATGTCTAAGGACTAAACGTCCTGAGATGATAAAAGATCTTAATACAATAGTAAAAAGTGCTATTTACACTAAACTAGTCACTAGGGTTTACAGAAAATAAGTAACTAAGTGTAGAGAGTGCAGAAATCCACTTCCGGGGCCCACTTGGTGTGTGCTTGGGCTGAGTATTGAGGTTTATACGTGCATAGGCTGTTCCTGGAGTTAAACGCCAGATTGGGTGCCAGTTTGGGCATTTAACTCCAATTCTGGTGCTAGTCTGGGCGTTTTACGCCAGAAAGTTTTACGCCAGTTTAGTCTACTTTTCAACGCAATTGAGAGCGCGCCAATTGGGCTTCTGTAGCTCCAGAAAATCCACTTCGAGTGTAGGAGGGTCAGAATCCAACAGTATCTGCAGTCCTTTTTCAGCCTCTGAATCAGATTTTTGCTCAGGTCCCTCAATTTCAGCCAGAAAATACCTGAAATTACAAAAAAACACACAAACTCATAGTAAAGTCCAGAAATGTGATTTTTGAATAAAAACTAATAAAAATATAATAAAAAGTAATTAAAATATACAAAAAACTATGTAAAAACAATGCCAAAAAGGGTATAAATTATCCGCTCATCACAACACCAAACTTAAATTGTTGCTTGTCCCCAAGCAACTAAAAACAAAATAGGATAAAAAGAAGAGAATATACAATGAATTCCAAACTTATCAATGAACTTAGTTCCAATTAGATGAGTGGGGCTAGTAGCCTTTTTGCTTCTGAACAATTTTGGCATCTCACTTTATCCTTTGAAGTTCAGAATGATTGGCATCCATAGGAACTTAGAATTCAGATAATGTTATTGATTCTCTTAGTTCAGTATGTTGATTCTTGAACACAGCTACTTTATGAGTCTTGGCTGTGACCCTAAGCATTTTGTTTTCCAATATTACCACCGGATACATAAATGCCACAGACACATAACTGGGTGAACCTTTTCAGATTGTGACTCAGCTTTGCTAGAGTCCCCAGTTAGAGGTGCCCAGAGCTCTTAAGCACACTCTTTTTGCTTTGGACCACGACTTTAACCGCCCAGTCTCAAGCTTTTCACTTGACACCTTCACGCCACAAGCACATGGTTAGGGACAGCTTGATTTAGCCGCTTAAGCCAGGATTTTATTCCATGGGCCCTCCTATCCATTAATGCTCAAAGCATTGGATCCTTTTTACCCTTGCCTTTTGGTTTAAAGGGTTATTGGCTTTTTCTGCTTGCTTTTTCTTTTTTTTTTTTGCCATTTTTTTTCGCAAGCTTTGTGTTCACTATTTTTTCTTGCTTCAATAATCAATTTTATGATTTTTCAGATTATCAATAACATTTCTCCTTTTTTATTATTCTTTCAAGAGCCAACAATTTTAACATTCATAAACAATAATATCAAAAATATGCACTGTTCAAGCATTCATTCAGAAAACAAAAAGTATTGCCACCACATCAAAATTAAACTAATTTCAAGATAGAATTCAAAATCATGCACTTCTTGTTCTTTGGCAAATAAAATCATTTTTCATTTAAGAAAGGTGAATAATTCATAGGACATTCATAGCTTTAGGACATAGACACTAGACACGAATGATCATGTAATAAAGACAAAAATATAGACAAAACATAGAGCATAAAATTCGAAAAACAGAAAAATAAGAACAAGGAAATTAAAGAACGGGTCCACCTTAGTGATGGCGGCTAGTTCTTCCTCTTGAAGATCTTATGGAGTGCTTGAGCTCCTCTATGTCTCTTCCTTGTCTTTGTTACTCCTCCCTCATGGCTCTTTGGTCCTCTCTAATTTCATGGAGGATGATGGTATGCTCTTGGTGCTCCATCCTTAGTTGTCCCATGTTGGAACTCAATTCTTCTAAGGAGGTGTTGATTTGCTCCCAATAGTTTTGTGGAGGAAAGTGCATCCCTTGAGGCATCTCAGGAATTTCTTGATGAAGAATTTCCTCATGCTCTTGTTGAGGTCCATGAGTGGGCTCTCTTGTTTGCTCCATCCTCTTCTTAGTGATGGGCTTGTCCTCATCAATGAGGATGTCTTTCTCTATGACAATTCCAGCTGAATTGCATAGATTACAGATGAGATGAGGAAAGGCTAACCTTGCCAAAGTAAAGGGCTTGTCCGCCACCTTGTAGAGTTCTAGAGGTATGATCTCATGAACTTCTACTTCCTCTGTATTCATGATGCTATGGATCATGATAGCCCGGTCTATTATAACTTCAAACCGGTTGCTAGTAGGAATGATAGAGCGTTGGATGAACTCCAACCATCCCCTAGCCACGGGTTTAAGGTCAAGCCTTCTTAGTTGAACCGGCTTGCCTCTTGAGTATCTCTTCCATTGAGCTCCTTCTACACAAATGTCCCTAAGGACTTGGTCCAACCTTTGATCAAAGTTGACCCTTCTAGTAAAAGGATGAGGATCTCCTCTCATCATTGGCAAGTTAAATGCCAACCTCACATTTTCCGGACTGAAATCCAAGTAATTCCCCCGAACCATTGTGAGCCAATTCTTTGGGTTTGGGTTCATACTTTGATCATTGTTCTTAGTGATCCATGCATTAGCATAGAACTCTTGAACCATTAAGATTCTGACTTGTTGGATTGGGTTGGTGAGAGCTTTCCAACCTCTTCTTTGAATCTCACATCGGATCTCCGGATATTCACCCTTTTGAGCATGAAGGGGACTTTGGGAATCACTTTTTTCTTGGCCACAACTTCATAGAAGTGGTCTTGATGGACCTTTGAGATGAATCTCTCCATCTCCCATGACTCAGAGGAGGAAGCAATTGCCTTCCGTTTCCTTTTTCTAGAGGTTTCTTTGGTCTTAGGTGCCATTAGTGGTTATGAAAAAATAAAAAAGCAGAGCTTTTTCCACACCAAACTTAAAAGGTTTGCTCATCCTCGAAAAATAAATTTTATTTCAAAATACAAAATTTTACATTTTTTGAATTTTTAAATTTAAAAACTAAATTTTTTATTTAAAGTAGAAAAATAAAATAAAGTCCAGCAATATTTTGAAGACAAAAAAAAGATGAAAACTCTTTATTTTTAAATTTTTAAAATTAATTTATTCTATATTTGTGAAAAAATAGCTTTATCCGGTGAAAAAAAAATATTCTTAAAAATAAAATTTTTATTTCAAAATACAAAATTTTTCATTTTTTTTAAATTTTTAAATTTGAAAATTACATTTTTTATTCAAAGTAGAAAATAAAATAAAGTCCAGCAATATTTTGAAGACAAAAAAAAGATGAAAACTTTTTTTTTAAATTTTGAAACCAAAAAAATAAATTTTTTTGCCTAAAAGTATAAAAATAAAGAATTTCAAAAATATCCAATAAACAAAAAATTTAAAAAGTTTAAATTTTTAAAATTAATTTATTCTATATTTGTGAAAAAATAACTTTATCCTGTGAAAAAAAAATTTTGATTTCAAAATACGAAATTTTTGCTTTTTTGAATTTTTAAATTTAAAAATTAATTTTTTTTTATTGAAAGTAAAAAAATAAAATAAAGTCCAGCAATATTTTGAAGACAAAAAAAAGATGAAAACTTTTTATTTCTAAATTTTGAAACCAAAAAAAAAATTTTTTTTGCCTAAAAGTATAAAAATAAAGAATTTCAAAAATATCCAACAAACAAAAAATTTAAATTTTTAAAATTAATTTATTCTATATTTGAGAAAAAATAACTTTATCCGGTGAAAAAAATATTTTTGAAATAAAATTTTTTATTTCGAAATACAAAAGCTTTCATTTTTTTGAATTTTTGAATTTGAAAATTAAATTTTTTATTCAAACTAGAAAAATAAAATAAAGTCCAGCAATATTTTGAAGACAAAAAAAAGATGCAAACTTTTTATTTTTAAATTTTGAAACCAAAAAAATAATTTTTTTTGCCTAAAAGTATAAAAATAAAGAATTTCAAAAATATCCAATAAACAAAAAATTTAACAAGTTTAAAATTTTAAAATTAATTTATTCTATATTTGTGAAAAAATAACTTTATCCAATGAAAAAAAATATTCTTGAAATAAAATATTTATTTCAAAATACGAAATTTTTTATTTTTTTGAATTTTTAAATTTGAAAATTATATTTTTTTATTCAAAGTAGAAAATAAAATAAAGTCTAGCAATATTTCGAAGACAAAAAAAAGATGAAAACATTTTATTTTTAAATTTTGAAACCAAAAAAAAATTGTTTTTTGCCTAAAAGTAAAAAAATAAAGAATTTCAAAAATAACCAACAAACAAAAAATTTAAAAAGATTAAATTTTAAAATTTTAAAATTAATTTATTCTATATTTGTGAAAAAATAGCTTTATCCGGTGAAAAAAATATTCTTGAAATAAAATTTTTGATTTTGAAATACAAAATTTTTCATTTTTTTGAATTTTTAAATTTGAAAATTAAATTTTTTATTCAAAGTAGAAAAATAAAATAAAGTCCAGCAATATTTTGAAGACAAAAAAAAGATGAAAACTTTTTTTTTATTTTGAAACCAAAAAAATAAATTGTTTTGCCTAAAAGTATAAAAATAAAGAATTTCCAAAATATCCAATAAACAAAAAATTTAAAAAGTTTAAATTTTTAAAATTAATTTATTCTATATTTGTTAAAAAATAACTTTATCCTGTGAAAAAAAATTTCGGGAAAAAAAATTTTTGATTTCAAAATACGGAATTTTTGCTTTTTTGAATTTTTAAATTTAAAAATTAATTTTTTTATTTAAAGTAGAAAAATAAAATAAAGTCCAGCAATATTTTGAAGATAAAAAAAAAAGATGAAAACTTTTTATTTTTAAATTTTGAAACCAGAAAAAAAAAATTTGCTTAAAAGTATAAAAATAAAGAATTTCAAAAATATCCAACAAACAAAAAATTTAAAAAGTTTAAATTTTTAAAATTAATTTATTCTATATTTGTGAAAAAATAACTTTATCCGGTGAAAAAAATATTCTTGAAATAAAATTTTTGATTTCGAAATACAAAATTTTTCATTTTTTTGAATTTTTAAATTTGAAAATTAAATTTTTTATTCAAAGTAGAAAAATAAAATAAAGTCCAGCAATATTTTGAAGACAAAAAAAGATGCAAAATTTTTATATTTAAATTTTGAAACCAATAAAATAATATTTTTTGCCTAAAAGTATAAAAACAAAGAATTTCTAAAATATCCAATAAAAAAAATTTAACAAGTTTAAAATTTTAAAATTAATTTATTCTATATTTGTGAAAAAATAACTTTATCCAGTGAAAAAAAAATATTCTTGAAATAAAATATTTATTTCAAAATACGAAATTTTTTATTTTTTTGAATTTTTAAATTTGAAAATTACATTTTTTTATTCAAAGTAGAAAATATAATAAAGTCTAGCAATATTTCGAAGACAAAAAAAAGATGAAAACTTTTTATTTTTAAATTTTGAAACCAAAAAAAAATTGTTTTTTGCCTAAAAGTAAAAAAATAAAGAATTTCAAAAATAACCAACAAACAAAAAATTTAAAAAGTTTAAATTTTAAAATTTTAAAATTAATTTATTCTATATTTGTGAAAAAATAGCTTTATCCGGTGAAAAAAATATTCTTGAAATAAAATTTTTGATTTTGAAATACAAAATTTTTCATTTTTTTGAATTTTTAAATTTGAAAATTAAATTTTTTATTCAAAGTAGAAAAATAAAATAAAGTCCAGCAATATTTTGAAGACAAAAAAAAGATGAAAACTTTTTTTTTATTTTGAAACCAAAAAAATAAATTTTTTTGCCTAAAAGTATAAAAATAAAGAATTTCCAAAATATCCAATAAACAAAAAATTTAAAAAGTTTAAATTTTTAAAATTAATTTATTCTATATTTGTTAAAAAATAACTTTATCCTGTGAAAAAAAATTTCGGGAAAAAAAATTTTTGATTTCAAAATACGGAATTTTTACTTTTTTGAATTTTTAAATTTAAAAATTAATTTTTTTATTTAAAGTAGAAAAATAAAATAAAGTCCAGCAATATTTTGAAGATAAAAAAAAAAGATGAAAACTTTTTATTTTTAAATTTTGAAACCAGAAAAAAAAATTTTGCTTAAAAGTATAAAAATAAAGAATTTCAAAAATATCCAACAAACAAAAAATTTAAAAAGTTTAAATTTTTAAAATTAATTTATTCCATATTTGTGAAAAAATAACTTTATCCTGTGAAAAAAATATTCTTGAAATAAAATTTTTGATTTCGAAATACAAAATTTTTCATTTTTTTGAATTTTTAAATTTGAAAATTAAATTTTTTATTCAAAGTAGAAAAATAAAATAAAGTCCAGCAATATTATGAAGACAAAAAAAAGATGCAAAATTTTTATATTTAAATTTTGAAACCAATAAAATAATAAATTTTGCCTAAAAGTATAAAAATAAAGAATTTCTAAAATATCCAATAAAAAAAATTTAACAAGTTTAAAATTTTAAAATTAATTTATTCTATATTTGTGAAAAAATAACTTTATCCAGTGAAAAAAAAATATTCTTGAAATAAAATATTTATTTCAAAATACGAAATTTTTTATTTTTTTGAATTTTTAAATTTGAAAATTACATTTTTTTATTCAAAGTAGAAAATATAATAAAGTCTAGCAATATTTCGAAGACAAAAAAAAGATGAAAACTTTTTATTTTTAAATTTTGAAACCAAAAAAAAATTGTTTTTTGCCTAAAAGTAAAAAAATAAAGAATTTCAAAAATAACCAACAAACAAAAAATTTAAAAAGTTTAAATTTTTAAATTTTAAAATTAATTTATTCTATATTTGTGAAAAAATAGCTTTATCCGGTGAAAAAAATATTCTTGAAATAAAATTTTTGATTTTGAAATACAAAATTTTTCATTTTTTTGAATTTTTAAATTTGAAAATTAAATTTTTTATTCAAAGTAGAAAAATAAAATAAAGTCCAGCAATATTTTGAAGACAAAAAAAAGATGAAAACTTTTTTTTTATTTTGAAACCAAAAAAATAAATTGTTTTGCCTAAAAGTATAAAAATAAAGAATTTCCAAAATATCCAATAAACAAAAAATTTAAAAAGTTTAAATTTTTAAAATTAATTTATTCTATATTTGTTAAAAAATAACTTTATCCTGTGAAAAAAATTTCGGGAAAAAAAATTTTTGATTTCAAAATACGGAATTTTTGCTTTTTTGAATTTTTAAATTTAAAAATTAATTTTTTTATTTAAAGTAGAAAAATAAAATAAAGTCCAGCAATATTTTGAAGATAAAAAAAAAAGATGAAAACTTTTTATTTTTAAATTTTGAAACCAGAAAAAAAAATTTGCTTAAAAGTATAAAAATAAAGAATTTCAAAAATATCCAACAAACAAAAAATTTAAAAAGTTTAAATTTTTAAAATTAATTTATTCTATATTTGTGAAAAAATAACTTTATCCGGTGAAAAAAATATTCTTGAAATAAAATTTTTGATTTCGAAATACAAAATTTTTCATTTTTTTGAATTTTTAAATTTGAAAATTAAATTTTTTATTCAAAGTAGAAAAATAAAATAAAGTCCAGCAATATTTTGAAGACAAAAAAAAGATGCAAAATTTTTATATTTAAATTTTGAAACCAATAAAATAATATTTTTTGCCTAAAAGTATAAAAACAAAGAATTTCTAAAATATCCAATAAAAAAAATTTAACAAGTTTAAAATTTTAAAATTAATTTATTCTATATTTGTGAAAAAATAACTTTATCCAGTGAAAAAAAAATATTCTTGAAATAAAATATTTATTTCAAAATACGAAATTTTTTATTTTTTTGAATTTTTAAATTTGAAAATTACATTTTTTTATTCAAAGTAGAAAATATAATAAAGTCTAGCAATATTTCGAAGACAAAAAAAAGATGAAAACTTTTTATTTTTAAATTTTGAAACCAAAAAAAAATTGTTTTTTGCCTAAAAGTAAAAAAATAAAGAATTTCAAAAATAACCAACAAACAAAAAATTTAAAAAGTTTAAATTTTAAAATTTTAAAATTAATTTATTCTATATTTGTGAAAAAATAGCTTTATCCGGTGAAAAAAATATTCTTGAAATAAAATTTTTGATTTTGAAATACAAAATTTTTCATTTTTTTGAATTTTTAAATTTGAAAATTAAATTTTTTATTCAAAGTAGAAAAATAAAATAAAGTCCAGCAATATTTTGAAGACAAAAAAAAGATGAAAACTTTTTTTTTATTTTGAAACCAAAAAAATAAATTTTTTTGCCTAAAAGTATAAAAATAAAGAATTTCCAAAATATCCAATAAACAAAAAATTTAAAAAGTTTAAATTTTTAAAATTAATTTATTCTATATTTGTTAAAAAATAACTTTATCCTGTGAAAAAAAATTTCGGGAAAAAAAATTTTTGATTTCAAAATACGGAATTTTTGCTTTTTTGAATTTTTAAATTTAAAAATTAATTTTTTTATTTAAAGTAGAAAAATAAAATAAAGTCCAGCAATATTTTGAAGATAAAAAAAAAAGATGAAAACTTTTTATTTTTAAATTTTGAAACCAGAAAAAAAAATTTTGCTTAAAAGTATAAAAATAAAGAATTTCAAAAATATCCAACAAACAAAAAATTTAAAAAGTTTAAATTTTTAAAATTAATTTATTCCATATTTGTGAAAAAATAACTTTATCCTGTGAAAAAAATATTCTTGAAATAAAATTTTTGATTTCGAAATACAAAATTTTTCATTTTTTTGAATTTTTAAATTTGAAAATTAAATTTTTTATTCAAAGTAGAAAAATAAAATAAAGTCCAGCAATATTTTGAAGACAAAAAAAAGATGCAAAATTTTTATATTTAAATTTTGAAACCAATAAAATAATAAATTTTGCCTAAAAGTATAAAAATAAAGAATTTCTAAAATATCCAATAAAAAAAATTTAACAAGTTTAAAATTTTAAAATTAATTTATTCTATATTTGTGAAAAAATAACTTTATCCAGTGAAAAAAAAATATTCTTGAAATAAAATATTTATTTCAAAATACGAAATTTTTTATTTTTTTGAATTTTTAAATTTGAAAATTACATTTTTTTATTCAAAGTAGAAAATATAATAAAGTCTAGCAATATTTCGAAGACAAAAAAAAGATGAAAACATTTTATTTTTAAATTTTGAAACCAAAAAAAAATTGTTTTTTGCCTAAAAGTAAAAAAATAAAGAATTTCAAAAATAACCAACAAACAAAAAATTTAAAAAGTTTAAATTTTAAAATTTTAAAATTAATTTATTCTATATTTGTGAAAAAATAGCTTTATCCGGTGAAAAAAATATTCTTGAAATAAAATTTTTGATTTTGAAATACAAAATTTTTCATTTTTTTGAATTTTTAAATTTGAAAATTAAATTTTTTATTCAAAGTAGAAAAATAAAATAAAGTCCAGCAATATTTTGAAGACAAAAAAAAGATGAAAACTTTTTTTTTATTTTGAAACCAAAAAAATAAATTGTTTTGCCTAAAAGTATAAAAATAAAGAATTTCCAAAATATCCAATAAACAAAAAATTTAAAAAGTTTAAATTTTTAAAATTAATTTATTCTATATTTGTTAAAAAATAACTTTATCCTGTGAAAAAAAATTTCGGGAAAAAAAATTTTTGATTTCAAAATACGGAATTTTTGCTTTTTTGAATTTTTAAATTTAAAAATTAATTTTTTTATTTAAAGTAGAAAAATAAAATAAAGTCCAGCAATATTTTGAAGATAAAAAAAAAAGATGAAAACTTTTTATTTTTAAATTTTGAAACCAGAAAAAAAAATTTGCTTAAAAGTATAAAAATAAAGAATTTCAAAAATATCCAACAAACAAAAAATTTAAAAAGTTTAAATTTTTAAAATTAATTTATTCTATATTTGTGAAAAAATAACTTTATCCGGTGAAAAAAATATTCTTGAAATAAAATTTTTGATTTCGAAATACAAAATTTTTCATTTTTTTGAATTTTTAAATTTGAAAATTAAATTTTTTATTCAAAGTAGAAAAATAAAATAAAGTCCAGCAATATTTTGAAGACAAAAAAAAGATGCAAAATTTTTATATTTAAATTTTGAAACCAATAAAATAATATTTTTTGCCTAAAAGTATAAAAACAAAGAATTTCTAAAATATCCAATAAAAAAAATTTAACAAGTTTAAAATTTTAAAATTAATTTATTCTATATTTGTGAAAAAATAACTTTATCCAGTGAAAAAAAAATATTCTTGAAATAAAATATTTATTTCAAAATACGAAATTTTTTATTTTTTTGAATTTTTAAATTTGAAAATTACATTTTTTTATTCAAAGTAGAAAATATAATAAAGTCTAGCAATATTTCGAAGACAAAAAAAAGATGAAAACTTTTTATTTTTAAATTTTGAAACCAAAAAAAAATTGTTTTTTGCCTAAAAGTAAAAAAATAAAGAATTTCAAAAATAACCAACAAACAAAAAATTTAAAAAGTTTAAATTTTAAAATTTTAAAATTAATTTATTCTATATTTGTGAAAAAATAGCTTTATCCGGTGAAAAAAATATTCTTGAAATAAAATTTTTGATTTTGAAATACAAAATTTTTCATTTTTTTGAATTTTTAAATTTGAAAATTAAATTTTTTATTCAAAGTAGAAAAATAAAATAAAGTCCAGCAATATTTTGAAGACAAAAAAAAGATGAAAACTTTTTTTTATTTTGAAACCAAAAAAATAAATTTTTTTGCCTAAAAGTATAAAAATAAAGAATTTCCAAAATATCCAATAAACAAAAAATTTAAAAAGTTTAAATTTTTAAAATTAATTTATTCTATATTTGTTAAAAAATAACTTTATCCTGTGAAAAAAAATTTCGGGAAAAAAAATTTTTGATTTCAAAATACGGAATTTTTGCTTTTTTGAATTTTTAAATTTAAAAATTAATTTTTTTATTTAAAGTAGAAAAATAAAATAAAGTCCAGCAATATTTTGAAGATAAAAAAAAAGATGAAAACTTTTTATTTTTAAATTTTGAAACCAGAAAAAAAAATTTTGCTTAAAAGTATAAAAATAAAGAATTTCAAAAATATCCAACAAACAAAAAATTTAAAAAGTTTAAATTTTTAAAATTAATTTATTCCATATTTGTGAAAAAATAACTTTATCCTGTGAAAAAAATATTCTTGAAATAAAATTTTTGATTTCGAAATACAAAATTTTTCATTTTTTTGAATTTTTAAATTTGAAAATTAAATTTTTTATTCAAAGTAGAAAAATAAAATAAAGTCCAGCAATATTTTGAAGACAAAAAAAAGATGCAAAATTTTTATATTTAAATTTTGAAACCAATAAAATAATAAATTTTGCCTAAAAGTATAAAAATAAAGAATTTCTAAAATATCCAATAAAAAAAATTTAACAAGTTTAAAATTTTAAAATTAATTTATTCTATATTTGTGAAAAAATAACTTTATCCAGTGAAAAAAAAATATTCTTGAAATAAAATATTTATTTCAAAATACGAAATTTTTTATTTTTTTGAATTTTTAAATTTGAAAATTACATTTTTTTATTCAAAGTAGAAAATATAATAAAGTCTAGCAATATTTCGAAGACAAAAAAAAGATGAAAACATTTTATTTTTAAATTTTGAAACCAAAAAAAAATTGTTTTTTGCCTAAAAGTAAAAAAATAAAGAATTTCAAAAATAACCAACAAACAAAAAATTTAAAAAGTTTAAATTTTAAAATTTTAAAATTAATTTATTCTATATTTGTGAAAAAATAGCTTTATCCGGTGAAAAAAATATTCTTGAAATAAAATTTTTGATTTTGAAATACAAAATTTTTCATTTTTTGAATTTTTAAATTTGAAAATTAAATTTTTTATTCAAAGTAGAAAAATAAAATAAAGTCCAGCAATATTTTGAAGACAAAAAAAAGATGAAAACTTTTTTTTTATTTTGAAACCAAAAAAATAAATTTTTTTGCCTAAAAGTATAAAAATAAAGAATTTCCAAAATATCCAATAAACAAAAAATTTAAAAAGTTTAAATTTTTAAAATTAATTTATTCTATATTTGTTAAAAAATAACTTTATCCTGTGAAAAAAAATTTCGGGAAAAAAAATTTTTGATTTCAAAATACGGAATTTTTGCTTTTTTGAATTTTTAAATTTAAAAATTAATTTTTTTATTTAAAGTAGAAAAATAAAATAAAGTCCAGCAATATTTTGAAGATAAAAAAAAAAGATGAAAACTTTTTATTTTTAAATTTTGAAACCAGAAAAAAAAATTTTGCTTAAAAGTATAAAAATAAAGAATTTCAAAAATATCCAACAAACAAAAAATTTAAAAAGTTTAAATTTTTAAAATTAATTTATTCCATATTTGTGAAAAAATAACTTTATCCTGTGAAAAAAATATTCTTGAAATAAAATTTTTGATTTCGAAATACAAAATTTTTCATTTTTTTGAATTTTTAAATTTGAAAATTAAATTTTTTATTCAAAGTAGAAAAATAAAATAAAGTCCAGCAATATTTTGAAGACAAAAAAAAGATGCAAAATTTTTATATTTAAATTTTGAAACCAATAAAATAATAAATTTTGCCTAAAAGTATAAAAATAAAGAATTTCTAAAATATCCAATAAAAAAATTTAACAAGTTTAAAATTTTAAAATTAATTTATTCTATATTTGTGAAAAAATAACTTTATCCAGTGAAAAAAAAATATTCTTGAAATAAAATATTTATTTCAAAATACGAAATTTTTTATTTTTTTGAATTTTTAAATTTGAAAATTACATTTTTTTATTCAAAGTAGAAAATAAAATAAAGTCTAGCAATATTTCAAAGACAAAAAAAAGATGAAAACTTTTTATTTTTAAATTTTGAAACCAAAAAAAAATTGTTTTTTGCCTAAAAGTAAAAAAATAAAGAATTTCAAAAATAACCAACAAACAAAAAATTTAAAAAGTTTAAATTTTTAAATTTTAAAATTAATTTATTCTATATTTGTGAAAAAATAGCTTTATCCGGTGAAAAAAATATTCTTGAAATAAAATTTTTGATTTTGAAATACAAAATTTTTCATTTTTTTGAATTTTTAAATTTGAAAATTAAATTTTTTATTCAAAGTAGAAAAATAAAATAAAGTCCAGCAATATTTTGAAGACAAAAAAAAGATGAAAACTTTTTTTTTATTTTGAAACCAAAAAAATAAATTGTTTTGCCTAAAAGTATAAAAATAAAGAATTTCCAAAATATCCAATAAACAAAAAATTTAAAAAGTTTAAATTTTTAAAATTAATTTATTCTATATTTGTTAAAAAATAACTTTATCCTGTGAAAAAAAATTTCGGGAAAAAAAATTTTTGATTTCAAAATACGGAATTTTTGCTTTTTTGAATTTTTAAATTTAAAAATTAATTTTTTTATTTAAAGTAGAAAAATAAAATAAAGTCCAGCAATATTTTGAAGATAAAAAAAAAAGATGAAAACTTTTTATTTTTAAATTTTGAAACCAGAAAAAAAAAATTTGCTTAAAAGTATAAAAATAAAGAATTTCAAAAATATCCAACAAACAAAAAATTTAAAAAGTTTAAATTTTTAAAATTAATTTATTCTATATTTGTGAAAAAATAACTTTATCCGGTGAAAAAAATATTCTTGAAATAAAATTTTTGATTTCGAAATACAAAATTTTTCATTTTTTTGAATTTTTAAATTTGAAAATTAAATTTTTTATTCAAAGTAGAAAAATAAAATAAAGTCCAGCAATATTTTGAAGACAAAAAAAAGATGCAAAATTTTTATATTTAAATTTTGAAACCAATAAAATAATATTTTTTGCCTAAAAGTATAAAAACAAAGAATTTCTAAAATATCCAATAAAAAAAATTTAACAAGTTTAAAATTTTAAAATTAATTTATTCTATATTTGTGAAAAAATAACTTTATCCAGTGAAAAAAAAATATTCTTGAAATAAAATATTTATTTCAAAATACGAAATTTTTTATTTTTTTGAATTTTTAAATTTGAAAATTACATTTTTTTATTCAAAGTAGAAAATATAATAAAGTCTAGCAATATTTCGAAGACAAAAAAAAGATGAAAACTTTTTATTTTTAAATTTTGAAACCAAAAAAAAATTGTTTTTTGCCTAAAAGTAAAAAAATAAAGAATTTCAAAAATAACCAACAAACAAAAAATTTAAAAAGTTTAAATTTTAAAATTTTAAAATTAATTTATTCTATATTTGTGAAAAAATAGCTTTATCCGGTGAAAAAAATATTCTTGAAATAAAATTTTTGATTTTGAAATACAAAATTTTTCATTTTTTTGAATTTTTAAATTTGAAAATTAAATTTTTTATTCAAAGTAGAAAAATAAAATAAAGTCCAGCAATATTTTGAAGACAAAAAAAAGATGAAAACTTTTTTTTTATTTTGAAACCAAAAAAATAAATTTTTTTGCCTAAAAGTATAAAAATAAAGAATTTCCAAAATATCCAATAAACAAAAAATTTAAAAAGTTTAAATTTTTAAAATTAATTTATTCTATATTTGTTAAAAAATAACTTTATCCTGTGAAAAAAAATTTCGGGAAAAAAAATTTTTGATTTCAAAATACGGAATTTTTGCTTTTTTGAATTTTTAAATTTAAAAATTAATTTTTTTATTTAAAGTAGAAAAATAAAATAAAGTCCAGCAATATTTTGAAGATAAAAAAAAAGATGAAAACTTTTTATTTTTAAATTTTGAAACCAGAAAAAAAAATTTTGCTTAAAAGTATAAAAATAAAGAATTTCAAAAATATCCAACAAACAAAAAATTTAAAAAGTTTAAATTTTTAAAATTAATTTATTCCATATTTGTGAAAAAATAACTTTATCCTGTGAAAAAAATATTCTTGAAATAAAATTTTTGATTTCGAAATACAAAATTTTTCATTTTTTTGAATTTTTAAATTTGAAAATTAAATTTTTTATTCAAAGTAGAAAAATAAAATAAAGTCCAGCAATATTTTGAAGACAAAAAAAAGATGCAAAATTTTTATATTTAAATTTTGAAACCAATAAAATAATAAATTTTGCCTAAAAGTATAAAAATAAAGAATTTCTAAAATATCCAATAAAAAAAATTTAACAAGTTTAAAATTTTAAAATTAATTTATTCTATATTTGTGAAAAAATAACTTTATCCAGTGAAAAAAAAATATTCTTGAAATAAAATATTTATTTCAAAATACGAAATTTTTTATTTTTTTGAATTTTTAAATTTGAAAATTACATTTTTTTATTCAAAGTAGCAAATAAAATAAAGTCTAGCAATATTTCGAAGACAAAAAAAAGATGAAAACTTTTTATTTTTAAATTTTGAAACCAAAAAAAAATTATTTTTTGCCTAAAAGTAAAAAAATAAAGAATTTCAAAAATAACCAACAAACAAAAAATTTAAAAAGTTTAAATTTTTAAATTTTAAAATTAATTTATTCTATATTTGTGAAAAAATAGCTTTATCCGGTGAAAAAAATATTCTTGAAATAAAATTTTTGATTTTGAAATACAAAATTTTTCATTTTTTTGAATTTTTAAATTTGAAAATTAAATTTTTTATTCAAAGTAGAAAAATAAAATAATGTCCAGCAATATTTTGAAGACAAAAAAAAGATGAAAACTTTTTTTTTATTTTGAAACCAAAAAAATAAATTTTTTTGCCTAAAAGTAAAAAAATAAAGAATTTCCAAAATATCCAATAAATAAAAAATTTAAAAAGTTTAAATTTTTAAAATTAATTTATTCTATATTTGTGAAAAAATAACTTTATCCTGTGAAAAAAATTTTCTTGAAAAAAAAATTTTGATTTCAAAATACGGAATTTTTGCTTTTTTGAATTTTTAAATTTAAAACTTAATTTTTTTATTTAAAGTAGAAAAATAAAATAAAGTCCAGCAATATTTTGAAGAAAAAAAAAAGATGAAAACATTTTATTTTTAAATTTTGAAACCAGAAAAAAAATTTTGCTTAAAAGTATAAAAATAAAGAATTTCAAAAATATCCAACAAACAAAAAATTTAAAACGTTTAAATTTTTAAAATTAATTTATTCTATATTTGTGAAAAAATAACTTTATCCGGTAAAAAAAATATTCTTGAAATAAAATTTTTGATTTCGAAATACAAAATTTTTCATTTTTTTGAATTTTTAAATTTGAAAATTAAATTTTTTATTCAAAGTAGAAAAATAAAATAAAGTCCAGCAATACTTTGAAGACAAAAAAAAGATGCAAAATTTTTATTTTTAAATTTTGAAACCAAAAAAATAATATTTTTTGCCTAAAAGTATAAAAATAAGGAATTTCAAAAATATCCAACAAACAAAAAATTTAAAAAGTTTAAATTTTAAAAATTAATTTATTCTATATTTGTGAATAAATAGCTTTATCTGGTGAAAAAAATATTCTTGAAATAAAATTTTTATTTTGAAAATTAAATTTTTTGTTCAAAGTAGAAAAATAAAATAAAGTCGAGCAATATTTTGAAGATAAAAAAAAAAAGATGAAAACTTTTTATTTTTAAATTTTGAAATCAAAAAAATAATTTTTTGCCTAAAAGTATAAAAATAAAGAAGCTGAAAAGTATCCAATAAACAAAAAATTTAAAAGTTTAAATTTTTAAAATTAATTTATTCTATATTTCTGAAAAAATAGCTTTATCCAGTGAAAAAAATTATTCTTGAAAAACAATTTATTTCAAAAAAGAATTTCAAAAATATTCAACAAACAAAAAATTTAAAAATTTTAAATTTTTAAAATTAATTTATTCTATATTTGTGAAAAAATAGCTTTATCTGGTGAAAAAAATATTCTTGAAAAAAATGTTAGTTTCAAAATACAAAATTTTTCATTTGTTTGAATTTTTAAATTTGAAAATCAAATTTTTTATTCAAAGTAGAAAATAAAATAAAGTCCAGCAATATTTTGATGACAAAAAAAAAAGATGAAAACTTTTTATTTTTAAATTTTGAAACCAAAAAATAATTTTTTTGCCTAAAAGTATAAAAATAAAGAATTTCAAAAATATCTAATAAACAAAAAATTTTAAAAGTTTAAATTTTTAAAATTAATTTATTCTATATTTGTGAAAAAATAACTTTATCCGGTGAAAAAAATATTCTTGAAAAAAAAATTTTTGATTTCAAAATATGATATTTTTTGTTTTTTTGAATTTTTAAATTTAAAAATTAAATTTTTTATTTAAAGTAGAAAAATAAAATAAAGTCCAGCAATATTTCGAAGAGAAGAAAAAAGATAAAAAAATTTTATTTTTAAATTTTGAAACCAAAACAAATAATTTTTTTGCCTAAAAGTATAAAAATAAGGAATTTAAAAAATATCCAACAAACAAAAAATTTAAAAAGTTTAAATTTTTAAAATTAATTTATTCTATATTTGTGAATAAATAGCTATATCTGGTGAAAAAAATATTCTTGAAATAAAATTTTTATTTCAAAATACAAAATTTATTATTTTTTTGAATTTTTTATTTTGAAAATTAAATTTTTTGTTCAAAGTAGAAAAATAAAATAAAGTCCAGCAATATTTTGAAGATAAAAAAAAAAGATGAAAACTTTTTATTTTTAAATTTTGAAATCAAAAAAATAACTTTTTTGCCTAAAAGTATAAAAATAAAGAAGCTGAAAAGTATCCAATAAACAAAAAATTTAAAAGTTTAAATTTTTAAAATTAATTTATGATGAGTATTTTGGTGAAAAATAAATTTCTCCCAAAACACACAAATCTAACCGGCAAGTGCACCGGGTCCCATCAAGTAATAATAACTCACAGGAGTGAGGTCGATCCCACAGGGATTGAAGGATTGAGCAATTTTAGCTTAGTGGTTAATTTAGTCAAGCGAATCAAGATTTGGTTGAGTGTTTTGTGATGTGCAGAAATTAAATTGCATGGAAGTAAAGAGAACAGGGAATTAAAGTGCTGAATCTTAAAGAACAAGAAATTAAATAGCAGAAACTTAGAATGCAAGAAATGTAAATAGCGGAATCTTAAAGTGCAAAAAATGTAACGGCTGGAATTGTAAAGGGAATTGGGGGTTAGATTTGTAGAATTTAAACAAGGAAAAGTTGAATTGCATTAAACAGAAGGGTAAAAGGGAATTGGGATTGAATCGGATCTGAAACAGAAGAGTAAATGAACATATAAAGCAGTAAACAGAGAATTGAAAATGGGAAATCAGATCTTAGGACCCAGAGACTAGAAAACCAAGTCTAGATCTCAATGCCTTCCTAGATCCAATAAGAACAATTGAAAGGAAATTGTAAATTGCAAGGAAAGTAGATGAGAAGCAAGTAACAGAAACGAAAATTCAATTAAGCAGTAAATAAACAGAGAGATCCAATGATGAGATTGAAACAGAATTTCTTCAAATCTCCAACCCAAGATCCAAGACAAGTGTAATTGAAATTGAAAGCAATAAAACTAAGAGGAAGAGAAGTGAATTCTCCTTCCCCAAGACAAAGAAATTAAAGTTCACTCAATATCAAAAGCTCTCCGAAAACTATTATGAAAATTCCAAAAAGAAAGCTCCCCGAAGAACTTGAATTCTATCCTATTTATACACTTTCTTCCAATGATCTTCAAGCCTTGAGTTGGGCCTTTGCTCTTGGTGGAATTGGGTTGAAAGAGGCCTTGGTTGATTGCTCTTGGAGTTTGAAGAAGAACCAAAGTGAACCAATTGAACCGGGTTGGAGTTTTGCAAAAGTTGGAGTAAAAGTTTGAGCCAAAGTTAGGGGTCTAACTTTGGCTCCAACTTTTCATATCAGCTAGCACAATTTGCTGATACCAACGTTGGTGCCAAAGTTAGGGGTCTAACTTTAGCTCCAACGTTGGCCCTTTCTAGTACACTCATGGCGCCAACGTTAGCCTCCAAGTTAGGGGTCTAACGTTGGCGCAAACTTTTGCTCCTCTCCCTTGTATTTTCATGTGCCAACGTTAGCCTCCAAGTTAGGGGTCTAACGTTGGCGCAAACGTTAGGTGGCCAGGGAGGAGTTTCTCATGCCAACGTTAGCCTCAAAGTTAGGGGGCTAACGTTGGCGCAAACTTTTGGTGCCCAGGGGAGAAATTTCAAGTTCCAACGTTAGCCTCCAAGTTAGGGGGCTAACGTTGGGGCTAACTTTTCAACCAAAAGTTTGTGCAAAAGTTTGATGCTAACTTTAGGTCCAGCTTTTTGCTTCTTGGTTCAATTTCACTTATTCCATTGTTCTCTCTTCACTCCTAGCCATTCCTTCTTGCTTTAACCTTTCTCCAAGCTTTCTTCACCTATCATTAATCAACCAAACACATCAAAGCTATGCTCAAAATCATGAGATATTCATTCTTTCATAATATGCAACAAATATAGCATAAAACCTCATGAAATGGCACGAATTCATTCATGGTTGATTCAATCAAGGGAAACATGAAAATCTACTCAATTAGCTTGCTTATGGTTCAAGAAAGTGCATAATTCTAATGAAAACAAAAGGAAAAGACTAGTTAAAATAGGCTAGGATGACTTGTCATCACAACACCAAACTTAAAGCTTGCTTGTCCCCAAGCAAGAAAAGATTTATTGAGAAGAAAGAATGAAATGGAAGAGGATGTTTATGCTAGCAGAGTATTATTGATAGTTCATGGGATTTTGTGTGGATATGTAAATGCTCACTTCTTATTGACTCCTAGGCCTAGAAAGTCTCCTTCAAGTTTCAAGTAACATACTGCTATGACCTCTCATTATTCCTTTATCCTTGGCTATTACTTTGTTTATAAGCTTTATTTGAGTGTCATGTGTAGCAAGTTCATTTCCTTTTCTTTATACTTGACACATTATTCACCATAGACACTTGGCTCACATTCCTTCTTAAAACATTGATGCCCAGCACCTCTTTGGGTTACTAAATGCCTTGTAGTTAGGTTGCTCTTGATAGTGGACTTTCAGCTGATGATCCCGGATTAGTTAACCCAAGTCACCGAGTGTTGATGCACTCCTAAGAGCTTACTAATCCAAGCAGATCCTAGTACAAAGACACCACAGGCATATATTTTAAAGTTCAAGCTATTGGTGTCCAGCTTTGTTTCTTTTTGTTTCCTTTTGTTCTGCCACTTTTTGGCTATCTCTTTTCTTTCTTTCTTTTTGTTTTTCTTTCTAACCAAGGAATTTTTTATTTAATTGAGATTCATAGACAGTAGGCCACTCTTTACTTAGAAGGAGATATCCTAGCTCTTTATTCACTAAACGTAAGCTATTGTACAATCACACACATACCACCACTTACTTTTATTCTACTTCTATCTAACAGAGACTATCTTACTTCTCATTCAAACATTTCTTTTATTGAATTGAAAATGCAGGGGACAAAGCATGCTTTTTGTTAAGTGAACACACAAGCACATACTTAAGCTAGCATACTTATTTCAACTAGAACACTCAAGATGCAAAATGACTGAACTAACAGTTACTGTTGCAATGGTAACTCTCAAACTTCCAAATTAGAACAGTTCAATACTGATAGAATTAAGTGACAATACAACCTCTTGGTGGCTTCTTCTTCTTACTCTCAGCTGATGGTATGTAACCCTTCCAAGAGAGTGATTGAATTCCTATAAAGTTCATGGAAGTTGCTTGTTTCTCAAGCCCTTAGGTAACTTGTTAGTGTGCAGAATTTTCTTGTAGGCTTTTGAACTTACTTTGGTGTGTGAACACCAAACTTAGTCCCTCGCCACTGCCTCTGATGCATCAAGTTAACCACATGTGAAATCCTTGTGTCTTTGCTAAAGGCAATAAAACTAAAAACTAGAAACAGACAATGATTAAATGATTCATCTGATTGCTTGGAGCTAGCAACCCTTTATGCAGAAGGTGAGAATGTGTTTGTAAATGAGATTTTGGTGGACCACCAAACTTAGAATCCTTCATTCTCCCTTAAATTGTTTTGGTGTGCAACACCAAACTTGGCTCCTTTCAATACAGGTGAATCTACTTAACCTTTTTATTGAACTAGCTATAAAAAAAAGAACTACCTCAGGTTGGGTTGCCTCCCAACAAGCGCTCTTTTAATGTCACTAGCTTGACATCCTTCATTCTTTGATCATGGGGGCTGAAAATCATAGTGCCTCAACTTTTCTCCTCTTACTGTGAACTTCCTTCCAGTCTCCTCTTTGATGATCTCTAAGTGTTCAAGTGAAAGGACCCGGTTCACAGTGTAATATTCAAATAATTGTGGAGACATCTTCATTGGTTGTGTGTTTAACACTACTTTATCCCCTGGTGAAAAGCCTTCAGTGGGGATTTTCTTGTTTTTCCACCCTTTTGGCCTCTTCTTCTTCTCTTCTTTCTTAGGAGATGATTCATACCTTGGTGGTTCTTTATCTGGAATGTTGAGGTTCTCATCTGGGGGTTTTGGATCTAGTTCCTCCTTGATTTCTTTGGTCTGTTGCACCATCTCCACTTCTTTCAAGCATGGATGTAGAAGTCTTGGAGTTAACTCATTGACTACCTCCTTCAAACTTTGATCTCTGGCCTTATCTTCCACACACTCTTCTTCTTGAGTGGGCTCATGTGGGGTTTTAAAAACATGGAATGCTAGGTGCTCATCATGCACTCTCAGCAACAATTCCCCTTTTTCAACATCTATCAATGCTCTGCCCGTAGCAAGAAAAGGTCTCCCCAAGATGATGGGAGTGTTAGGGTCTTCCTCCATATCCAGGATGACAAAATCAACTGGGAGAAGAAATTTTTCCACTTTTACCAGCACATTCTCTACAACTCCAAGTGCTTGTTGAATGGACTTGTCAGCCATTTGAAGAGTTATTCGAGTGGGTTTCAGCTCAAAAATTTTAAGCTTCCTCATAAGAGATAGAGGCATCAAGTTTATACTTGCACCAAGGTCACAGAATGATTTCTCAATAGTTATGTTTCCTATGGTACAAGGTATATAAAACCTTCCAGGATCATCCTTCTTCTCTGGTAGACCTCTTTGGAGAATAGCACTACACTCCATTGTCATTTCAATAATCTGTCCTTCCTTCAAGGGTCTTTTCTTTGTTAGCACTTCTTTCATAAATTTAGCATATAATGGCATCTGTTCAAGTGCTTCTAAGAAAGGAATATTGATGCTGAGTGTCTTGAATATGTTCAGAAACTTTGAGTATTGCTTATCCTCGTTTTCTTTTTTGAATCTTTGAGGATATGGAAGTTTGGGGATATATGGCTTCATCCCTTCCTTCTTTTCTTGTAGTTGTGTTTCAGGGATGTCCTTATCTCTCTTTGAGCTTTTTGCATTCTTGGTCTTTCTATCCTCTTCACTTCTCTCTTCTGTCTCTTCTTGTGGAACTTCTCTGTTGTGTTCTTCTTGATTGATGGCTTCCTTCTCCCTAGTCTTTTCACTTCCCACTATGATTGCTTTGCACTCCTCCCATTTTGTAGCTTTTCCTTTGTCCTTTGGATTGGAGATTGTATCACTTGGGAGAACATTGGTTGGCCGTTCAGCTTGTTTAGCCAATTGTCCCACTTGTCGTTCAAGGCTCTTCATGGTAGCTTCATTTCTCTCTTGCATTTTGACCAAGCTTTGAGTGGACTGAGCAATTGCTTGTATGGCTGCCTCAAGACTTGAAATTCTACTTTCATGATGGTCTATTGGTGGTATGATGGGGGTGGAATGTGGTTGCTGGAAGTTATTTGTAGGGTAGTGTGGTAGTTTTGGGGGTTAGATGTTGGTGCGGAAATACTATTTTGATGAGTTTGTGGATTGTGGTGGGGTGGTTGATATGTATTTTGTGGTTTCTTGTATTGATTATTATTAGTGTTTTGCTGGTCGTGGTTTGAGTAAGTTGTGTTTCTTGAGTTGTTTTGGTTTGAGTTTTTTTGCCACGGTTGCTGGCTGTGGGTGTGGTTATCTCCCCATCTGAGATTTGGATGGTTCTTCCAGGATGGATTGTAGGTGTCACCATAGACTTCATTTTGGCCGAAGCTTTGGTTATGCACATATTGAGGTTGCTCCTGCTGCTGATCTTCTTGGTTTTCTTCATTTTGCCCCCATTTGGTTGATGGTTGGCTTGTATTCACTGTTGCAACTTGCAAGCTATCAATCTTTTTAGCCATCTGCTCAAATTGTTGTTGAATCTGCTCCTGCATTATCTTGTTTTGAGCTAGGAGGATGTCAACCCCTTCCATTTCTAACACTCCTTTCCTTAGTGATGGTTGGCGTTGTCTCTGATGGCCAAAGAAATATTGGTTGTTAGCCACCATGTCAATAAGATTTTGAGCTTCTTCTGCTGTTTTCATCAGTTGCAATGATCCTCCAGCTGAGTGGTCAAGTGATTCTTGAGCCTTTAGAGTGAGTCCTTCATAGAAGTTCTGTAGCTTGTCCCACTCAGTGAACATTTCTGGTGGACATTTCCTCAGCAGAGCCTTGTATCTTTCCCATGCTTCATACAGATTTTCAGCATCCAATTGCGTGAATGTTTGCACCTCAGTCTTCAGCCTGATGACTCTTTGAGGTGGATAGAATTTGGCTAGAAATTTAGTTATCAAGTCATCCCAACTAGTGATGCTTCCTTGGGGAAAAGTTTCAAGCCATTGTGCGGCCTTGTCCCTTAATGAGAACGGGAACAGCAGAAGCTTGTAAGTTTCAGGATTCACACCATTGGACTTGACAGTGTCACAAATCCTTAAGAAGGTAGATAGATGTTGATTTGGATCCTCCAACGGTCCTCCCCAAAAAGAGCAATTGTTTTGGACTAAAGTGATGAGTTGTGGCTTTAATTCAAAGTTATTTGTATTGGCATTAGGGGTGAGAATGCTGCTTCCACAATGTCTAGCATTTGCAAAGGTATAGGAAGCCAAGACTCTCCTCTGGGGTTGACCATTGTTGTTGGCCATTCTCACTGGTAGATTTGTTGGATTTGTTGAGTGTTCCTCCAATTCATGATATTCTTCATCTGATTCTTCCTCTCCAGCAACATTTTTCCCTCTTTCAGCTCTTCTTAACCTCCTGAGAGTTCTTTCGTCTTGTTCATGAAAATTGGGTGTGGTTCTTCTTGTACCTGACATACAAGCAAAGCATGAGAAATGCACAAAACCAGTGACACTTCAATCTACTGCTAGATTGAAGTGTTAGTTAGTTTAAGCAAAAAATCAAACAGTTAGTGGGTTAATCAAAATTAAAGAAAAAGTACTTGATCTAGATTACCACCTCACTTAATCATTGTCAATCTAATCAATCCCCGGCAACGGCGCCAAAAACTTGATGAGTATTTTGGTGAAAAATAAATTTCTCCCAAAACACACAAATCTAACCGGCAAGTGCACCGGGTCGCATCAAGTAATAATAACTCACGGGAGTGAGGTCGATCCCACAGGGATTGAAGGATTGAGCAATTTTAGCTTAGTGGTTAATTTAGTCAAGCGAATCAAGATTTGGTTGAGTGTTTTGTGATGTGCAGAAATTAAATTGCATGGAAGTAAAGAGAACAGGGAATTAAAGTGCTGAATCTTAAAGAACAAGAAATTAAATAGCAGAAACTTAGAATGCAAGAAATGTAAATAGCGGAATCTTAAAGTGCAAGAAATGTAACGGCTGGAATTGTAAAGGGAATTGGGGGTTAGATTTGCAGAATTTAAACAAGGAAAAGTTGAATTGCATTAAACAGAAGGGTAAAAGGGAATTGGGATTGAATCGGATCTGAAACAGAAGAGTAAATGAACATATAAAGCAGTAAACAGAGAATTGAAAATGGGAAATCAGATCTCAGGACCCAGAGACTAGAAAACCAAGTCTAGATCTCAATGCCTTCCTAGATCCAATAAGAACAATTGAAAGGAAATTGTAAATTGCAAGGAAAGTAGATGAGAAGCAAGTAACAGAAACGGAAATTCAATTAAGCAGTAAATAAACAGAGAGATCTGATGACATGTCACCAGGTCATGTTTTTCTATGCTTTTTCCTTTGTTTTCAATAGGTTTTATGCACTTTCTTGAGCTACAAGCAAGCCAATTAGGTAGATTTTCATGCTTCCTTTGATTTAATCAACCATGTATGAATTCATGCTATTTCATGAGGTTTTATACTATAATTGTTACATATTATGAAAGAATGAATATCTCATGATTTTAAGCATAGCTTTGATGTGTTTGGTTGATTAATGAATGGTGAAAAAAGCTTGGAGAAAGGTTGAAGCAAGAAGGAATAGCTAGGAGTAAAGAGAAGACAATGGAATAAATGAAAATGAACCAGGAAGCAAAAAGTTGGACCTAAAGTTAGCCTCAAAATTTTGCACAAACTTTTGGGTGAAAAGTTAGCCCCAACGTTAGCCCCTAACTTGGAGGCTAACGTTGGCACATGAAAATCCTCCCTGGGCACCAAAAGTTTGCGCCAACGTTAGCCCCCTAACTTTGAGGCTAACGTTGGCATGAAGAAAACCTCCCTGGGTACCAAAAGTTTGCGCCAACGTTAGCCCCCTAACTTGGTGGCTAACGTTGGCACATGAAAATCACAAGGGGAGGAGCAAAAGTTTGCACCAACGTTAGCCCCCTAACTTGGTGGCTAACGTTGGCGCCACACACCACAAGGCATACAAGGGGTATACTTCCAACAAGAATAACTTGAGCTACAGAGCTCCAAATGAGGTGATTCAAGAAGCATTGGAAAGTAGGAATCAAGAGCTTTCCAAGCATATATGACACTGCATGGTGGACACTAAAATTGAGGGAGAAAACTGCCCCGCAATGTGCATAAACGAACATAGTGGCAACCTGCAATGAGGCTAACTGACCTCTGCACCTTCAACGGAGTATAACTCGAGCTGTAGAGCTCCAAATAATGTGCTCTCAACGGCATTGGAAAGTCGACATCCAGGGCTTTCCAACAATGTATAATAGTATGGGGTGGACAATATGTTTGAGCTTCCAGAACTGGCGTTTTCGCCAACATTTGAGGCAAACGTTACCTCAAACGCTGCACACCAAAGCCAGCGACCATGCCCTCTTCAAATGATCATAACTTGAGTTGTAGATGTCCAATTGAAGTGATTCTAAGTGGGTTAGAAAGCTGACATTCAGAGCTTTCCAACCATATATGATAGTCTATATTGGGCATAAAATTAGCAACATGACAAGAGGACAAAGTTGGCGCCATGAACATGCATAAGGGAGGCCAACGTTGGAGCAAAAGTTAGACCCCTAACTTTTGCACTAACGTGGGTATCAGCAAAACAATGGGGCTGATATGAAAAGTTAGAGCAAAAGTTAGACCCCTAACTTTTGCTCAAACTTTTACTCAAGCTTTTATGTTTTTCAACCCGGTTCACAATGGATCTTTCTCCAACTCCAAGAGCAATCAACCAAGGCCTTTATCAACCCAATTCCATCAAGAGCAAGGGCCCAATTGACACCACTCAAAGGCACAAGAGATAGTTAGAATAGAAATTTCATTTTAATTGTAATTTGTTTTGAATTTTATTTTCATTTTGTAAAGCCTATATAAGGCATCATTTTCATATTTGTGAGGAGGCTGGCTCCACTAGGGAGCACTAGGATTCGAGAACTCTCTCTTTAAGTTTCTTTTCTTTGTTTTTGAGTCTTGGGTTGGAGAATTGAAGGAATTCTGTTTCAATCTCATCCTAAGATCTCTCTGCTTTATTCACTGCTTAATTGAATTTCATTTTCTGTTAATTGCTCTTCATCTACTTTCTTTGCAATTTACATTTCCTTTGCAATTGTTCTTGTTGGATCAAGGAAGGTAGTGAGATCTAGACTTGGTTTTCTAGTCTCTGGACCCCTGAGAGCTGAATTCCAATTTCACATTCTCTATTTAATGCTTTTTATGTTATTTACATTTCTGTTTTTAGATCCGATTCAATCAAGTCATATTCTACTCTTCTAATTGTTGCAATTTACTTTTCCTTGTTTAAATTCTGCAAATCCAATTCCCAATTCCCTTTACAATTTCATGCAATTTACATTTCTTGCAATTTAAGATTCTTGCAATTTACATTTCTTGCTCTTTAAGTTACTTGTCAATTTACATTCTGCAACTTTAAACTCATTGTCCTTTACTTCCTGTTGGTTACAATTTCACACAATTCACATAAATGTTAGCTTGACTAAACTAATCACCCACTAAAGTTGCTTGATCCATCAATCCCTGTGGGATCGACCTCACTCCCGTGAGTTATTATTACTTGATGCGACCCGGTGCACTTGCCGGTTAGATTTGTGTGTTTTAGGAGAAATTTATTTTTCCACCAAAATACTCATCAAGTTTTTGGCGCCGTTGCCGGGGATTGATTAGATCAACAATGATTAAGTGGGTGAGAAGTCTAGATCAAGCATTTTCTTTGTTTTTGTTCTCTGCTCTAAGTTGAAACCAAGGTGTTTGAGTTATTGCCTCACTAAGAAATTCATCTCTGAGATATGAATTTCAAGTCTCCTTGGTGTTGTGTTTTACAAAATTCAAATGGAGTTCAACTCATCTTATGGTCAAACAAATTTTATGGGATATCACCCACCATCACCAATCTCTAATGGTGGTTGGGAATATCACCAACAAATTACAAATCCTGAGCACTCCAATTCATGGAGATTGGCTTCAGAGACACAAGATGAGCAAGAGAATCATATGGGATACCAACCACCACCACAAAATGATTCATATCATTATCCTCATGGAAGATGGAAGCATCGCCAAAGAATGGAAAAGCATCCACCCTCACGTCCTAGTTTCTCATTTGAAAGTTCTTCATCACTTGATTATGCCTCAACACAAAGTTTCCTCCAAAATCCATACCAGTCATCCCATCGATCACACAACTCATTCCACACCCCTCAACACAACTTCACCACAACATATTCACTTCACCAAAATTACTCTCGACCTTCATCTCTTGAATTAAAAGATGAGGAATACCTTGAAGGCATTGAATTAACAGATGAGGAATACTGTGAAGGCATTGAAATACAGAGAAAACTAGTGGAATTTTACACAAAATCCCCATCTTGGGAAGAAACCATCCTCGAGCAGATAAATGGGTCCTTAGAGCAAACAAGGGGAAACTTAGAACCATCAACCAGTGAGGATGAAGACAAATGTGTGGGTGAGGAAGTGGAAAAGTAAGATAAGGAGGCCACTGCATCAAGTGAACTTTCAATGAAGAATGAGGTGGTTGAACCTGAAACTGCACTTGAGATGACAAGAGAACATGGAGACTCACAACTCTCACAAACCTCCCTGGACCAAAACGCCTCAACATTTGAATCCATGATTGAAAGGTATGACGAGGAGATGAAGAAATGTTGGGAAGATCGACAAACCTCCCCCATGATAGAGCGATTGAAACAAATGTTGGGTGTAAAAGAGGAAGTGGAGGAGCAAGAAAGTGAAGAAGTCATTCCAAACTCAAGTGAGGCAGAGAAGTACATAAAGGAGGAGTTCATGGAACCACCAATACAAAAGGCTCTGGATGAATACAAAACTCCAAAAATCACACAACCACCAAGACTTGGATTCAAAGAAGTGAAGGCAATTGACAAAAGCACCGAAAAAAGGATTGCGACCAAACTACCAAGGACAACATTCAAGAGAAGGTCAACCACAAGCAATCCAACCCCTGGACCAATAGCAGGCAAGCTCAATCAAGCCATGTACAACAAAAAGCTTGCTGAGAGGAAACCAAGACAGGGAGCAATAGCTGAATCCTCTCCTCTCTTGAAGTCATTCCTCTTAACAAATTGGAAGAAGAGGAAGAAAGTAAGGAACAGGTAGACAGTAGGTATATTTTTTTCTCCTTGCTTTGTTTAAAATTCAATAAATTGGCATATGGTTACATTCTAAGTTTGGTGTTGCCTTGCAACAAATTATTTTCAATCTTTTTGGATGATTGCATCAAATCAAAAATGAAAAGCGACACACCAAGTGATGAGTATTTTGGAGGAAAAATAATTTTTCCCAAAACACACAAATCTAACCGGCAAGTGCACCGGGTCGCATCAAGTAATAATAACTCACGGGAGTGAGGTCGATCCCACAGGGATTGATGGATCAAGCAATTTTAGTGGGTGATTAGTTTAGTCAAGCTAACATAGAGTGAATTGTGTGAAGTTGAGCAACAGAAGGTAAAAATTGCAGGGAAATTAAAGTTGCAGAATGTAAATCGGCGGAAGCTTAAAGAGCAAGAAATGTAAATTGCAAGAATCTTAAATGCCAAGAAATATAAATTGCATTAAAAGTAAAGGGGCTGGGTGCTGGAAAGTTAAATGGAAGCAGTAAATTTGAACTCAAACCAATTGCCGAAAATTAAACTTGCAGGAAAGAAAAGTGTAGCAGAGAATTGTAGAAACTGAGATTTCATAAACTAAATTCAATATTAGAAAATGACAATTGCAGAAAATTAAAAGTGTATCAAAGGAGACTTTCTATTCTACTCTACTCCTAATGCTCTAGCAGAGCCAGCCTCCTCACAAATATGAAAATGATGCCTTATATAGGCTTTACAAGATGGAAATGAAAATGAAATTAAAAATAAATTACAATTGAATGAAATTCCTATTTTATCTATTTCTTGTGCCTTTGAGTGATGATCATTTGGGCCCTTGCTCTTGATGGAATTGGGTTGATAAAGGCCTTGGTTGATTGCTCTTGGAGTTTGAAGAGGAACCGAATTTAACCGAGTTGAGTTTGCAAAAGTTGGACCAAAAGTTGGAGCTAAAGTTAGGGGTCTAACTTTGGCTCCAACTTTTCATAGCAGCCCACAAAACTTGCTGGTATGAACGTTGGTGCCAACGTTAGGGGTCTAACTTTGACCCTAACGTTGGCCTCCCTTATGCACATTTATGGCGCCAACTTTGTCCTCTTGTCATGTTGCCAATTTTATGCCCAATATAGACTATCATATATGGTTGGAAAGCTCTGAATGTCAGCTTTCTAACCCACTTGGAATCACTTCAATTGGACATCTACAACTCAAGTTATGATCATTTGAAGAGGGCATGGTCGCTGGCTTTGGTGTGCAGCGTTTGAGGTAACGTTTGCCTCAAACGTTGGCGAAAACGCCAGTTCTGGAGGCTCAAACGTATTGTTCACCCCATACTATTATACATTGTTGGAAAGCCCTGGATGTCTACTTTCCAATGCCGTTGAGAGCACATTATTTGGAGCTCTACAGCTCGAGTTATACTCCGTTGAAGGTGCAGAGGTCAGTTGGCCTCACTGCAGGTTGCCACCATGTTCGTTTATGCACATTGCGGGGCAGTTTTCTCCCTCAATTTTAGTGTCCACCATGCAGTGCCATATATGCTTGGAAAGCTCTTGATTCCTACTTTCCAATGCTTCTTGAATCACCTCATTTGGAGCTCTGTAGCTCAAGTTATTCTTGTTGGAAGTATACCCCTTCAAGCTGTTGTGGTGTGTGGCGCCAACGTTAGCCTCAAAGTTAGGGGGCTAACGTTGGCGCAAACTTTTGCTCCTCCCCTTGTGAATTTCATGTGCCAACGTTAGCCACCAAGTTAGGGGGCTAACGTTGGCGCAAACTTTTGGTGCCCAGGGAGGTTCTCTTCATGCCAACGTTAGCCTCAAAGTTAGGGGGCTAACGTTGGCGCAAACTTTTGGTGCCCAGGGGTGAATTTCATGTGCCAACGTTAGCCTCCAAGTTAGGGGTCTAACTTTGAGGCTAACTTTTCACCCAAAAGATTTTGCTTCCTGGTTCAACTTATTCCATTGTCCTCTCTTTACTCCTAGCCATTCCTTCTTGCTTCACCCTTTCTCCAAGCCTTCTTCACCTATCATTAATCAACCAAACACATCAAAGCTATGCTTAAAATCATGAGAAATTCATTCTTTCATAATATGTGACAATTTTAGCATAAAACCTCATGAAATAGCATGAATTCATACATGGTTGATTAAATCAAAGGAAGCATGAAAATCTACCCACTTGGCTTGCTTATGGCTCAAGAAAGTGCATAAAACCTATTGAAAACAAAGGAAAAAGGCATAGAAAAACATGACATGATGACATGTCATCACAACACCAAACTTAAACCTTGCTTGTCCCCAAGCAAGAAAAGAATCATGCAATAAAGATTGACAATCCAAGGTAAGAAGAATATCAACTCAAAGTTCATGGTAAGCTAGTTTTCTAAGCATGCTACAATCACAAAAGAAATGTAAATGATTGATGCTTCCATCTAGCTCAATTTATGAAATCTTTCTTTTATATTTCTTCCTTGAAACAAGCTTTTGATTTTTTTATTTAGCTTCTCCTTTTGGGTGCTTTGCCCCATGAGTTTATAACAAAGCTACGACTTCTAAATGCTTTGTTTTCAAGTATTACCACTTGATACATAAGCACCACAAGCATTTGATTAGAGGACTTCATTAAGCTCATTTTTCTTTTCTTTTCTTAACTCTCTAATCATTGATGCTCAGAGCCTTGAGCTTTGAGGGAGTGCTTTTGCACTTTGAGCCTAGCCTTGACTTCTAAGTGTTTTTTTTTCAAGCATTTGGCTTGATACATAAACACCACAAGCACTTAACAAATAAATTGCCATTGGTACTCAGAGCCTTCAGCTTTCTCACTCTTTCCCTTTTTCTTTTCTTGCTTTATTTTTGCATTTGCTTCTTCAAGGTTTTCATGATTTTCAAAAGATTTCACAAAACGTACTAGATGAAAACTTCAATTAAATAAAATCCAATGCAATTAAGCAACAATCAAACATACTAGCTTACCAATACTTTTATGCACATGCTAAAATCTTCTTTAATGCCTTGTTTGTTTATGATCATGATACTTTGTTGCTTTTGAATTCACAAAACTCAAGTTGGTAATCATAATGACATAGCACCATGTTGCAATTTAGAAATCAAACTATGCCTTTTCATACACACATGCATGCAGAGAAGGTACAGACAATCATGCAGTTTATAGTGCTTGAAACAAATGAGAGGAAAAGGAACTTTACAACCTTGCAGTTCATCTTCATTATTGTTGTCCTTTTTCCTCTATTCTTCCTCCTTCCCTTGCCAAACTCAAAATACTTGCTCATCCTCAAGCAATAATTAGAACAATGGCTATGGGGCTAAGATGTATCATGAATGTCTTACATAATGAAATGTTAGTAGCACATGTGTTTTAAGCAAGCAAAATTAAAGATAATAATCAAGGCACAAGAGACAGAGACATTGTGATTGCAAGCTTAAGAAGGTGAGCATAATACTTTGCATAAAGAATAAGTGGCACACCAAACTTAATGTGACACTTTCGCTTGGAATCAATGCAAGTATCCAGTAAAGATTTGAAGCGAATTGTGTTGCATAGCAACACCAAACTTAGAATGCAATCCTATGTCCATTTATTTGAATTAAAACCAAGCAAATGAAACTGTTCTTTATTAAATACAATCACTAAGCCAAGAATCTGTCATTAATAAAGCTCTCTTGGTGATGTATTAATAAACACAGCAAATAAGCAGACTAAAATGAAAGCATTAAAAAAAACAAAGAATTAACTAAAGTAAACAGAATAGCAAAATATCAAACCAGAAGAAAGTTAACACTGCAAAGACATTATGGTTATGCAGACAAGTGGTGTTGCTGAATGATTTGCATAGAAAAATAGGTGGCACACCAAACTTAAAATCTTGGTGTGTCGCTTTCATTTTTGATTTGATGCAATCATCCAGAAAGATTGAAAACAATTTGTTGCAAGGCAACACCAAACTTAGAATGTAACCATATGCCAATTTATTGAATTTGAAACAAAACAAAGAACGAAAGCAAAGCAGAGAAGAGAATTTGTACCTACTGCTGACATGTTGTTTACTTTCTTCCTCTTCTTCCAATTTGTTAAGAGGAATGACTTCAAGAGAGGAGAAGATTCAGCTATTGCCCCCTGTCTTGGTTTCCTCTCAGCAAGCTTTTTGTTGTACATGGCTTGATTGAGCTTGCCTTCTATTGGTCCAGGGGTTGGATTGCTTGTGGTTGACCTCCTCTTGAATGTTGTCCTTGGTAGTTTGGTCACAATCCTCTTCTTGGTGCTTTTGTCAATTGCCTTCACTTCTTTGAATCCAAGTCTTAGTGGTTGTGTGATTGTTGGAGTTTTGTATTCATCCAGAGCCTTTTATATTGGTGGTTCCATGAACTCCTCCTTTATGTACTTCTCTGCCTCACTTGAGTTTGGAATGACTTCTTCACTCTCTTGCTCCTCCACTTCCTCTTTTACACCCAACATTTGTTTCAATCGCTCTATCATGGGGGAGGTTTGTCGATCTTCCCAACATTTCTTCATCTCCTCGTCATACCTTTCAATCATGGATTCAGATGTTGAGGCATTTTGGTCCAGGGAGGTTTGTGAGAGTTGTGAGTCTTCATGTTCTCTTGTCATCTCAAGTGCAATTTCAGGTTCAACCACCTCATTCTTCATTGAAAGTTCACTTGATGCAGTGGCCTCCTTATCTTGCTTTTCCACTTCCTCACCCACACATTTGTCTTCATCCTCACTGTTTGATGGTTCTAAGTTTCCCCTTGTTTGCTCTAAGGACCCATTTATCTGCTCGAGGATGGTTTCTTCCCAAGATGGGGATTTTGTGTAAAATTCCACTAGTTTTCTCTGTATTTCAATGCCTTCACGGTATTCCTCATCTGTTAATTCAATGCCTTCAAGGTATTCCTCATCTTTTAATTCAAGAGATGAAGGTCGAGAGTAATTTTGGTGAAGTGAATGTGTTGTGGTGAAGTTGTGTTGAGGGGTGTAGAATGAGTTGTGTGATCGATGGGATGACTGGTATGGATTTTGGAGGAAACTTTGTGTTGAGGCATAATCAAGTGATGAAGAACTTTCAAATGAGAAACTGGGACGTGAGGGTGGATGCTTTTCCATTCTTTGGCGATGCTTCCATCTTCCATGAGGATAATGATATGAATCATTTTGTGGTGGTGGTTGGTATCCCATATGATTTTCTTTCTCATCTTGTGGTTCTGAAGCATGGCTCCATGAATTGGAGAGCCCAGAATTTGAAGTTTCTTGGTGATATTCCCATCCATCATTAGAGATTGGTGATGGTGGGTGATATCCCATAGAATTTGTTTGATCATAAGATGAGTTGAACTCCATTTGAGTTTTGTAAAACACACAACCAAGAAAAATTGAAATTACTCATTTCAGAGATGAGAATTTCTTAGTGAGGCAAAAACTCAAACACCTTGGTTTCACTTTGAAACAGAAAACAAAAATAAAGAAAATGCTTGATCTAGACTTCTCACCCACATAATCATTGTTGATCTAAATCAATCCCCGGCAACGGCGCCAAAAACTTGATGAGTATTTTGGTGAAAAATAAATTTCCTCCAAAACACACAAATCTAACCGGCAAGTGTACCGGGTCGTATCAAGTAATAAAAACTCACGGGAGTGAGGTCGATCCCACAGGGATTGAAGGATTGAGCAATTTTAGTTTAGTGGTTAATTTAGTCAAGCGAATCAAGGTTTGGTTGAGTGTTTTGTGATTTGCAGAAATTAAATTGCATGGAATTAAAGAGAACATGAAATAAATTGCTGAATCTTAAAGAGCAAGAAATTAAATAACAGAAACTTAAAATGCAAGAAATGTAAATTGCGGAATCTTAAAGTGCAAGAAATGTAAATAGCTGGAATTGTAAAGGGAATTGGGGAATGGATTTGCAGAATTTAAACAAGGAAAAGTTGAATTGCATTAAACAGAAGAGGAAAAGGGAATTGGGATTGAAACGGATCTTGAAGCAGTAAAGTAAATGAACATTAAAAGCAAGAAACAGAGAATGTAAAATTGAGATCTCAGGACCCAGAGACTAGAAAACCAAGTCTAGATCTCAATGCCTTCCTAGATCCAACAAGAACAATTGCAAGGAAATTGTAAATTGCAAAGAAATTAGATGAGAAGCAAGTAACAGAAACGGAAATTCAATTAAGCAGTAAAGAAACAGAGAGATCCAAGATTGAGATTGAAACAGAATTTCTTCAATTCTCCAATCCAAGATCCAAGGCAAGTGTAATTGAAATTGAAAGCAATAAAACTAAGAGGAAGAGAAGTGAATTCTCCTTCCCCAAGACAAAGAAATTAAAGAACACTCAATATCAAAAAGCTCTCCGAAAACTATTATGAAAATTCCAAAAGAAAGCTCTCCGAAGAACTTGAATTCTATCCTATTTATACACTTTCTTCAAATGATCTTCAAGCCTTGAGTTGGGCCTTTGCTCTTGGTGGAATTGGGTTGAAAGAGGCCTTGGTTGATTGCTCTTGAAGTTTGAAGAAGAACCAAAGTGAACCAAATGAACCGGTTTTGAGGTTAGCAAAAGTTGGACCAAAAGTTGGAGCTAAAGTTAGGGGTCTAACTTTGGCTCCAACTTTTCATATCAGCTAGCACAATTTGCTGATATCAACGTTGGTGCCAACGTTAGGGGTCTAACTTTGACCCTAACGTTGGCCTTGCCTAGTGTGCTTGTGGCGCCAACGTTAGCCTCCAAGTTAGGGGGCTAACGTTGGCGCAAACTTTTGCACCTCTCCCTTGTATTTTCATGTGCCAACGTTAGCCTCCAAGTTAGGGGTCTAACGTTGGCGCAAACGTTGGTACCCAGGGGAGAAATTCATGTGCCAACGTTAGCCTCAAAGTTAGGGGGCTAACGTTGGCGCAAACTTTTGGTGCCCAGGGGAGAAATTCATGTGCCAACGTTAGCCTCAAAGTTAGGGGGCTAACGTTGGCGCAAACTTTTCACCCAAAAGATTTTGCTTCCTGGTTCAACTTATTCCATTGTCCTCTCTTTACTCCTAGCCATTCTTTCTTGCTTCACCCTTTCTCCAAGCCTTCTTCACCTATCATTAATCAACCAAACACATCAAAGCTATGCTCAAAATCATGAGATATTCATTCTTTCATAATATGTGACAATTTTAGCATAAAACCTCATGAAATAGCATGAATTCATACATGGTTGATTAAATCAAAGGAAGCATGAAAATCTACCCACTTGGCTTGCTTATGGCTCAAGAAAGTGCATAAAACCTATTGAAAACAAAGGAAAAAGGCATAGAAAAACATGACATGATGACATGTCATCACCAAGATTCTAAGTTTGGTGTGCCACCTATTTTTCTATGCAAATCGTTCAGCAACACCACTTGTCTGCATAACCATAATGTCTTTGCAGTGTTAATTTTCTTTTGGTTTGATATTTTGTTATTCTGTTTACTTTAGTTAATTCTTTATTTTTAATGCTTCCATTTTAGTTTGCTTATTTGCTGTGTTTATTAATACATCACCAAGAGAGCTTTATTAATGACAGATTCTTGGCTCAGTGATTGTATTTAATAAAGAACAGTTTCATTTGCTTGGTTTTAATTCAAATAAATGGACATAGGATTGCATTCTAAGTTTGGTGTTGCTATGCAACACAATTTGCTTCAAATCTTTACTGGATACTTGCATTGATTCCAAGCGAAAGTGTCACATTAAGTTTGGTGTGCCACTTATTCTTTATGCAAAGTATTATGCTCACCTTCTTAAGCTTGCAATCACAATGTCTCTGTCTCTTGTGCCTTGATTATTATCTTTAATTTTGCTTGCTTAAAACACATGTGCTACTAACATTTCATTATGTAAGACATTCATGATACATCTTAGCCCCATAGCCATTGTTCTAATTATTGCTTGAGGATGAGCAAGTATTTTGAGTTTGGCAAGGGAAGGAGGAAGAATAGAGGAAAAAGGACAACAATAATGAAGATGAACTGCAAGGTTGTAAAGTTCCTTTTCCTCTCATTTGTTTCAAGTACCATAAACTACATGATTGTCTGTACCTTCTCTGTATGCATGTGTGTATGAAAAGGCATAGTTTGATTTCTAAATTGCAACATGGTGCTATGTCATTATGATTACCAACTTGAGTTTTGTGAATTCAAAAGCAACAAAGTATCATTATCATAAACAAACAAGGCATTAAAGAAGATTTTAGCATGTGCATAAAAGTATTGGTAAGCTAGTATGTTTGATTGTTGCTTAATTGCATTGGATTTTATTTAATTAAAGTTTTCATCTAGGACATTTTGTGAAATCTTTTGAAAATCATGAAAACCTTGAAGAAGCAAATACAATTAAAGCAAGAAAAGAAAAAGGGAAAGAATGAGAAAGTTGAAGGTTCTGAGTACCAATGGCAATTTATTTGCTAAGTACTTGTGGTGTTTATGTATCAAGCCAAATGCTTGAAAACAAAACACTTAGAAGTCAAGGCTAGGCTCAAAGTGCAAAAGCACTCCCTCAAAGCTCAAGGCTCTGAGCATCAATGATTAGAGAGTCAAGAAAAATGAGCTTAATGAAGTCCTCTAATCAAATGCTTGTGGTGCTTATGTATCAAGTGGTAATACTTGAAAACAAAGCATTTAGAAGTCGTAGCTTTGTTATCAACTCATAGGGCAAAGCATCCAAAAAGGAGAAGCTAAATAAGAAAATCAAAAGTTTGTTTCAAGGAAGAAATATAAGAGAAAGATTTCATAAATTGAGCTAGATGGAAGCATCAATCATTTACATTTCTTTTGTGATTGTAGCATGCTTAGAAAACTAGCTTACCATGAACATTGAGTTGCTATTCTTCTTGCCTTGGATTGTCAATCTTTATTGCATGATTCTTTTCTTGCTTGGGGACAAGCAAGGTTTAAGTTTGGTGTTGTGATGACATGTCACCAGGTCATGTTTTTCTATGCTTTTTCCTTTGTTTTCAATAGGTTTTATGCACTTTCTTGAGCTACAAGCAAGCCAATTAGGTAGATTTTCATGCTTCCTTTGATTTAATCAACCATGTATGAATTCATGCTATTTCATGAGGTTTTATACTATAATTGTTACATATTATGAAAGAATGAATATCTCATGATTTTAAGCATAGCTTTGATGTGTTTGGTTGATTAATGAAAGGTGAAGAAAGCTTGGAGAAAGGTTGAAGCAAGAAGGAATAGCTAGGAGTAAAGAGAAGATAATGGAATAAATGAAAATGAACCAGGAAGCAAAAAGTTGGACCTAAAGTTAGCCTCAAACTTTTGCACAAACTTTTGGGTGAAAAGTTAGCCCCAACGTTAGCCCCTAACTTGGAGGCTAACGTTGGCACATGAAAATCCTCCCTGGGCACCAAAAGTTTGCGCCAACGTTAGCCCCCTAACTTTGAGGCTAACGTTGGCATGAAGAAAACCTCCCTGGGCACCAAAGGTTTACGCCAACGTTAGCCCCCTAACTTGGTGGCTAACGTTGGCACATGAAAATCACAAGGGGAGGAGCAAAAGTTTGCGCCAACGTTAGCCCCCTAACTTGGTGGCTAACGTTGGCGCCACACACCACAAGGCATACAAGGGGTATACTTCCAACAAGAATAACTTGAGCTACAGAGCTCCAAATGAGGTGATTCAAGAAGCATTGGAAAGTAGGAATCAAGAGCTTTCCAAGCATATATGGCACTGCATGGTGGACACTAAAATTGAGGGAGAAAACTGCCTCGCAATGTGCATAAACGAACATGGTGGCAACCTGCAGTGAGGCTAACTGACCTCTGCACCTTCAACGGAGTATAACTCGATCTGTAGAGCTTCAAATAATGTGCTCTCAACGGCATTGGAAAGTAGACATCCAGGGCTTTCCAACAATGTATAATAGTATGGGGTGGACAATACGTTTGAGCCTCCTGAACTGGCGTTTTCGCCAACGTTTGAGGCAAACGTTACCTCAAACGCTGCACACCAAAGCCAGCGACTATGCCCTCTTCAAATGATCATAACTTGAGTTGTAGATGTCCAATTGAAGTGATTCCAAATGGGTTAGAAAGCTGACATTCAGAGCTTTCCAACCATATATGATAGTCTATATTGGGCATAAAATTAGCAACATGACAAGAGGACAAAGTTGGCGCCATGAACATGCATAAGGGAGGCCAACGTTGGAGCAAAAGTTAGACCCCTAACTTTTGCACCAACGTGGGTATCAGCAAAACAATGGGGCTGATATGAAAAGTTAGAGCAAAAGTTAGACCCCTAACTTTTGCTCAAACTTTTACTCAAGCTTTTATGTTTTTCAACCCGGTTCACAATGGATCTTTCTCCAACTCCAAGAGCAATCAACCAAGGCCTTTATCAACCCAATTCCATCAAGAGCAAGGGCCCAATTGACACCACTCAAAGGCACAAGAGATAGTTAGAATAGAAATTTCATTTTAATTGTAATTTGTTTTGAATTTCATTTTCATTTTGTAAAGCCTATATAAGGCATCATTTTCATATTTGTGAGGAGGCTGGCTCCACTAGGGAGCACTAGGATTCGAGAACTCTCTCTTTAAGTTTCTTTTCTTTGTTTTTGAGTCTTGGGTTGGAGAATTGAAGGAATTCTGTTTCAATCTCATCCTAAGATCTCTCTGCTTTATTCACTGCTTAATTGAATTTCATTTTCTGTTAATTGCTCTTCATCTACTTTCTTTGCAATTTACATTTCCTTTGCAATTGTTCTTGTTGGATCAAGGAAGGTAGTGAGATCTAGACTTGGTTTTCTAGTCTCTGGACCCCTGAGAGCTGAATTCCAATTTCACATTCTCTGTTTAATGCTTTTTATGTTATTTACGTTTCTGTTTTTAGATCCGATTCAATCAAGTCATATTCTACTCTTCTAATTGTTGCAATTTACTTTTCCTTGTTTAAATTCTGCAAATCCAATTCCCAATTCCCTTTACAATTTCATGCAATTTACATTTCTTGCAATTTACATTTCTTGCTCTTTAAGTTACTTGTCAATTTACATTCTGCAACTTTAAACTCATTGTCCTTTACTTCCTGTTGGTTACAATTTCACACAATTCACATAAATGTTAGCTTGACTAAACTAATCACCCACTAAAGTTGCTTGATCCATCAATCCCTGTGGGATCGACCTCACTCCCGTGAGTTATTATTACTTGATGCGACCTGGTGCACTTGCCGGTTAGATTTGTGTGTTTTGGGAGAAATTTATTTTTCCACCAAAATACTCATCAAGTTTTTGGCGCCGTTGCCGGGGATTGATTAGATCAACAATGATTAAGTGGGTGAGAAGTCTAGATCAAGCATTTTCTTTGTTTTTGTTCTCTGCTCTAAGTTGAAACCAAGGTGTTTGAGTTATTGCCTCACTAAGAAATTCATCTCTGAGATATGAATTTCAAGTCTCCTTGGTGTTGTGTTTTACAAAATTCAAATGGAGTTCAACTCATCTATATTTGTGAAAAAATAACTTTATCCGGTGAAAAAAAATATTCTTGAAAAAAACATTTGATTTCAAAACACAAAATATTTTGTTTTTTTTTATTTTTAAATTTAAAAATTAAATTTTTTATTTAAAGTAGAAAAATAAAATAAAATCTAGCAATATTTCGAAGAAAAAAAAAAGCTGAAATCTTTTTATTTTTAAATTTTGAAACCAAAAAAATAATTTTTTTGCCTAAAAATATAAAAATAAATAATTTAAAAATATACAATAAATAAAAAATTTAAAAAGTTTAAATTTTTAATTTTTTAAAATTAGTTTATTCTATATTTATGAAAAAATACCGTTATCCGGTGAAAAAAATATTCTTGAAATAAAATTTTTATTTCGAAGTACAAAATTTTTCATTTGTTTGATTTTTAAATTTGAAAATTAAATTTTTTATTCAAAGTAGAAAATAAAATAAAGTTTAGCAATATTTTGAAGACGAAAAAAAGATGAAATTTTTTTTTAATTTTGAAACAAAAAAATATTTTTTTTGCCTAAAAGTATAAAAATAAAGAATTTCAAAAATATCCAATTTCCAAAAAATTTAAAAAGTTTAAATTTTTTAAAAGTAATTTATTCTATATTTGTGAAAAAAATAACTTTATCCGGTGAAAAAAAATATTCTTGAAAAAAACATTTGATTTCAAAACACAAAATTTTTTGTTTTTTTTATTTTTAAATTTAAAAATTAAATTTTTTATTTAAAGTAGAAAAATAAAATAAAATCTAGCAATATTTCGAAGAAAAAAAAAAAGCTGAAAACTTTTTATTTTTAAATTTTGAAACCAAAAAAATAATTTTTTTGCCTAAAATTATAAAAATAAAGAGTTTAAAAATATACAATAAATAAAAAATTTAAAAAGTTTAAATTTTTAATTTTTTAAAATTAGTTTATTCTATATTTGTGAAAAAATACCGTTATCTGGCGAAAAAAAATATTCTTGAAATAAAATTTTTATTTCGAAGTACAAAATTTTTCATTTGTTTGATTTTTAAATTTGAAAATTAAATTTTTTATTCAAAGTAGAAAATAAAATAAAGTTTAGCAATAGTTTGAAGACAAAAAAAAGATGAAAACTTTTTTTTAATTTTGAAACAAAAAAAATAAATTTTTTTGCCGACAAGTATAAAAATAAAGAATTTCAAAAATATCCAATTTCCAAAAAATTTAAAAATTTTAAATTTTTTAAAAGTAATTTATTCTATATTTGTGAAAAAAATAACTTTATCCGGTGAAAAAAAAATATTCTTGAAAAAAACATTTGATTTCAAAACACAAAATTTTTTGTTTTTTTTATTTTTAAATTTAAAAATTAAATTTTTTATTTAAAGTAGAAAAATAAAATAAAATATAGCAATATTTCGAAGAAAAAAAAAGCTGAAAACTTTTTATTTTTAAATTTTGAAACCAAAAAAATAATTTTTTTGCCTAAAATTATAAAAATAAAGAATTTAAAAATATACAATAAATAAAAAATTTAAAAAGTTTAAATTTTTTATTTTTTAAAATTAGTTTATTCTATATTTGTGAAAAAATACCGTTATCCGGTGAAAAAAAATATTCTTGAAATAAAATTTTTATTTCGAAGTACAAAATTTTTCATTTGTTTGATTTTTAAATTTGAAAATTAAATTTTTTATTCAAAGTAGAAAATAAAATAAAGTTTAGCAATAGTTTGAAGACAAAAAAAAGATGAAAACTTTTTTTTAATTTTGTAACAAAAAAATAAATTTTTTTGCCGAAAAGTATAAAAATAAAGAATTTCAAAAATATCCAATTTCCAAAAAATTTAAAAACTTTAAATTTTTAAAAGTAATTTATTCTATATTTGTGAAAAAATAGCTTTATCTGGTGAAAAAAAATATTCTTGAAATAAAATTTTTATTTCGAAGTAAATAAATTTTTATTTTTTTGAATTTTTAAAATTGAAAATTAAATTTTTTATTCAAAGTAGAAAAAGAAAATAAAGTCCAGTAATATTTTGAAGACAAAAAAAAGATGAAAACTTTTTATTTTTAAATTTTGAAACAAAAAAATAAAATTTTCCCTAAAAGTATAAAAATAAAGAATTTCAAAAATATCCAATAAACAAAAAATTTAAAAATTTTAAATTTTTAAAATTAATTTATCCTATATTTGTGAAAAAAATAGCTTTATCCGGTAAAAAAAGTATTCTTGAAATAAAATTTTTATTTCGAAGTACAAAATTTTTCATTTGTTTGATTTTTAAATTTGAAAATTAAATTTTTTATTCAAAGTAGAAAATAAAATAAAGTTTAGCAATATTTTGAAGACAAAAAAAGATGAAAACTTTTTTTTTAATTTTGAAACAAAAGAAATAATTTTTTTGCCGAAAAGTATAAAAATAAAGAATTTCAAAAATATCCGATTTCCAAAAAATTTAAAAACTTTAAATTTTTAAAAGTAATTTATTCTATATTTTTGAGAAAATAACTTTATCCGGTGAAAAAAATATTCTTGAAAAAAACATTTGATTTCAAAACACAAAATTTTTGTTTTTTTTTATTTTTAAATTTAAAAATTAAATTTTTTATTTAAAGTAGAAAAATAAAATAAAATCTAGCAATATTTCGAAGAAAAAAAAAGCTGAAAACTTTTTATTTTTAAATTTTGAAACCAAAAAAATAATTTTTTTGCCTAAAATTATAAAAATAAAGAATTTAAAAATATACAATAAATAAAAAATTTAAAAAGTTTAAATTTTTTATTTTTTAAAATTAGTTTATTCTATATTTATGAAAAAATACCGTTATCCGGTGAAAAAAAATATTCTTGAAATAAAATTTTTATTTCGAAGTACAAAATTTTTCATTTGTTTGATTTTTAAATTTGAAAATTAAATTTTTTATTCAAAGTAGAAAATAAAATAAAGTTTAGCAATATTTTGAAGACAAAAAAAGATGAAAACTTTTTTTTTAATTTTGAAACAAAAAAAATAATTTTTTTTGCCGAAAAGTATAAAAATAAAGAATTTCAAAAATATCCGATTTCCAAAAAATTTAAAAACTTTAAATTTTTAAAAGTAATTTATTCTATATTTTTGAGAAAATAACTTTATCCGGTGAAAAAAATATTCTTGAAAAAAACATTTGATTTCAAAACACAAAATGTTTTGTTTTTTTTATTTTTAAATTTAAAAATTAAATTTTTTATTTAAAGTAGAAAAATAAAATAAAATCTAGCAATATTTCGAAGAAAAAAAAAGCTGAAAACTTTTTATTTTTAAATTTTGAAACCAAAAAAATAATTTTTTTGCCTAAAATTATAAAAATAAAGAATTTAAAAATATACAATAAATAAAAAATTTAAAAAGTTTAAATTTTTATTTTTTAAAATTAGTTTATTCTATATTTATGAAAAAATACCGTTATCCGGTGAAAAAAAATATTCTTGAAATAAAATTTTTATTTCGAAGTACAAAATTTTTCATTTGTTTGATTTTTAAATTTGAAAATTAAATTTTTTATTCAAAGTAGAAAATAAAATAAAGTTTAGCAATATTTTGAAGACAAAAAAAAGATGAAAACTTTTTTTTTAATTTTGAAACAAAAAAAATAATTTTTTTTGCCGAAAAGTATAAAAATAAAGAATTTCAAAAATATCCGATTTCCAAAAAATTTAAAAACTTTAAATTTTTAAAAGTAATTTATTCTATATTTTTGAGAAAATAACTTTATCCGGTGAAAAAAATATTCTTGAAAAAAACATTTGATTTCAAAACACAAAATGTTTTGTTTTTTTTATTTTTAAATTTAAAATTAAATTTTTTATTTAAAGTAGAAAAATAAAATAAAATCTAGCAATATTTCGAAGAAAAAAAAAGCTGAAAACTTTTTATTTTTAAATTTTGAAACCAAAAAAATAATTTTTTGCCTAAAATTATAAAAATAAAGAATTTAAAAATATACAATAAATAAAAAATTTAAAAAGTTTAAATTTTTTATTTTTTAAAATTAGTTTATTCTATATTTATGAAAAAATACCGTTATCCGGTGAAAAAAAATATTCTTGAAATAAAATTTTTATTTCGAAGTACAAAATTTTTCATTTGTTTGATTTTTAAATTTGAAAATTAAATTTTTTATTCAAAGTAGAAAATAAAATAAAGTTTAGCAATATTTTGAAGACAAAAAAAAGATGAAAACTTTTTTTTTAATTTTGAAACAAAAAAAATAATTTTTTTGCCTAAAAGTATAAAAATAAAGAATTTCAAAAATATCCAATTTCCAAAAAATTTAAAAAGTTTAAATTTTTAAAAGTAATTTATTCTATATTTTGAGAAAATAACTTTATCCGGTGAAAAAAATATTCTTGAAAAAACATTTGATTTCAAAACACAAAATTTTTGTTTTTTTTTTAATTTTTAAATTTAAAAATTCAATTTTTTATTTAAGGTAGAAAAATAAAATAAAATCTAGCAATATTTGAAGAAAAAAAAAGCTGAAAACTTTTTATTTTTAAATTTTGAAACCAAAAAAATAATTTTTTTTCCCTAAAATTATAAAAATAAAGAATTTAAAAATATACAATAAATAAAAAATTTAAAAAGTTTAAATTTTTTATTTTTTAAAATTAGTTTATTCTATATTTGTGAAAAAATACCGTTATCCGGTGAAAAAAATATTGTTGAAATAAAATTTTTATTTCGAAGTACAAAATTTTTCATTTGTTTGAATTTTAAATTTGAAAATTAAATTTTTTATTCAAAGTAGAAAATAAAATAAAGTTTAGCAATATTTTGAAGACAAAAAAAAGATGAAAACTTTTTTTTTTAATTTTGAAACAAAAAAATAATTTTTTTTGCCTAAAAGTATAAAAATAAAGAATTTCAAAAATATCAATTAAAAAATTTAAAAAGTTTAAATTTTTAATTTTTTAAAATTAGTTTATTCTATATTTATGAAAAAAATACCGTTATCCGGTGAAAAAAAATATTCTTGAAATAAAAATTTTATTTCGAAGTACAAAATTTTTTTTTTTTTTTAATTTTTAAATTTGAAAATTAAATTTTTTATTCAAAGTAGAAAATAAAATAAAGTTTAGCAATATTTTGAAGACGAAAAAAAGATGAAAATTTTTTTTTAAATTTTGAAACAAAAAAATAATTTTTTTGCCTAAAAGTATAAAAATAAAGAATTTCAAAAATATCCAATTTCCAAAAAATTTAAAAAGTTTAAATTTTTTAAAAGTAATTTATTCTATATTTGTGAAAAAAATAACTTTATCCGGTGAAAAAAAATATTCTTGAAAAAAACATTTGATTTCAAACACAAAAATTTTTCTTTTTTTTATTTTTAAATTTAAAAATTAAATTTTTTATTTAAAGTAGAAAAATAAAATAAAATCTAGCAATATTTCGAAGAAAAAAAAAGCTGAAAACTTTTTATTTTTAAATTTTGAAACCAAAAAAATAATTTTTTTGCCTAAAATTATAAAAATAAAGAATTTAAAAATATACAATAAATAAAAAATTTAAAAAGTTTAAATTTTTAATTTTTTAAAATTAGTTTATTCTATATTTGTGAAAAAATACCGTTATCCGGTGAAAAAAATATTCTTGAAATAAAATTTTTATTTCGAAGTACAAAATTTTTCATTTGTTTGATTTTTAAATTTGAAAATTAAATTTTTTATTCAAAGTAGAAAATAAAATAAAGTTTAGCAATATTTTGAAGACAAAAAAAAGATGAAAACTTTTTTTTTAATTTTGAAACAAAAAAAATAATTTTTTTGCCTAAAAGTATAAAAATAAAGAATTTCAAAAATATCCAATTTCCAAAAAATTTAAAAAGTTTAAATTTTTAAAAGTAATTTATTCTATATTTGTGAAAAAATAGCTTTATCCGGTGAAAAAAAATATTCTTGAAATAAAATTTTTGATTTCAAATAAATAAATTTTTATTTTTTTGAATTTTTAAATTGAAAATTAAATTTTTTATTCAAAGTAGAAAAATAAAATAAAGTCTAGCAATATTTTGAAGACAAAAAAAAGATGAAAACTTTTTATTTTTAAATTTTGAAACAAAAAAATAAATTTTTTCCTAAAAGTATAAAAATAAAGAATTTCAAAAATATCCAATAAACAAAAAATTTAAAAATTTTAAATTTTTAAAATTAATTTATTCTATATTTGTGAAAAAATAGCTTTATCCGGTAAAAAAAAGTATTCTTGAAATAAAATTTTTATTTCGAAGTACAAAATTTTTCATTTGTTTGATTTTTAAATTTGAAAATTAAATTTTTTATTCAAAGTAGAAAATAAAATAAAGTTTAGCAATATTTTGAAGACAAAAAAAAGATGAAAACTTTTTTTTTAATTTTGAAACAAAAAAAATAATTTTTTTGCCTAAAAGTATAAAAATAAAGAATTTCAAAAATATCCAATTTCCAAAAAATTTAAAAAGTTTAAATTTTTAAAAGTAATTTATTCTATATTTGTGAAAAAATAGCTTTATCCGGTGAAAAAAAATATTCTTGAAATAAAATTTTTGATTTCGAAATAAATAAATTTTTATTTTTTTGAATTTTTAAATTGAAAATTAAATTTTTTATTCAAAGTAGAAAAATAAAATAAAGTCAGCAATATTTTGAAGACAAAAAAAAGATGAAAACTTTTTATTTTTAAATTTTGAAACAAAAAAATAAATTTTTTCCTAAAAGTATAAAAATAAAGAATTTCAAAAATATCCAATAAACAAAAAATTTAAAAATTTTAAATTTTTAAAATTAATTTATTCTATATTTGTGAAAAAAATAGCTTTATCCGGTAAAAAAAAGTATTCTTGAAATAAAATTTTTATTTCAAATACAAAATTTTTCATTTGTTTGATTTTTAAATTTGAAAATTAAATTTTTTATTCAAAGTAGAAAATAAAATAAAGTTTAGCAATATTTTGAAGACAAAAAAAAGATGAAAACTTTTTTTTTAATTTTGAAACAAAAAAATAATTTTTTTGCCTAAAAGTATAAAAATAAAGAATTTCAAAAATATCCAATTTCCAAAAAATTTAAAAAGTTTAAATTTTTAAAAGTAATTTATTCTATATTTGTGAAAAAATAGCTTTATCCGGTGAAAAAAAATATTCTTGAAATAAAATTTTGATTTCGAAATAAATAAATTTTTATTTTTTTGAATTTTTAAATTGAAAATTAAATTTTTTATTCAAAGTAGAAAAAAAAATAAAGTCAGCAATATTTTGAAGACAAAAAAAAGATGAAAACTTTTTATTTTTAAATTTTGAAACAAAAAAATAATTTTTCCCTAAAAGTATAAAAATAAAGAATTTCAAAAATATCCAATAAACAAAAAATTTAAAAATTTTAAATTTTTAAAATTAATTTATTCTATATTTGTGAAAAAAATACTTATCCGGTAAAAAAAAGTATTCTTGAAATAAAATTTTTATTTCGAAGTACAAAATTTTTCATTTGTTTGATTTTTAAATTTGAAAATTAAATTTTTTATTCAAAGTAGAAAATAAAATAAAGTTTAGCAATATTTTGAAGACAAAAAAAAGATGAAAATTTTTTTTTAATTTTGAAACAAAAAAAATAATTTTTTTGCCTAAAAGTATAAAAATAAAGAATTTCAAAAATATCCAATTTCCAAAAAATTTAAAAAGTTTAAATTTTTAAAAGTAATTTATTCTATATTTGTGAAAAAATACTTTATCCGGTGAAAAAAAATATTCTTGAAAAAAATTTGATTTCAAAAACAAAATTTTTTTTTTTTTATTTTTAAATTTAAAATTAAATTTTTTATTAAAGTAGAAAAATAAAATAAATCTAGCAATATTTGAAGAAAAAAAAAGATGAAAACTTTTTATTTTAAATTTTGAAACAAAAAAATAATTTTTTTGCCTAAAATATAAAAATAAAGAATTTAAAAATATCAATAAAAAAAAATTTAAAAAGTTTAAATTTTAATTTTTAAAATTATTTATTCTATATTTGTGAAAAAATACGTTATCCGGTAAAAAAAATATTCTTGAAATAAAATTTTTATTTCGAAGTACAAAATTTTTCATTTGTTTGATTTTTAAATTTGAAAATTAAATTTTTTATTCAAAGTAGAAAATAAAATAAAGTTTAGCAATATTTTGAAGACGAAAAAAAGATGAAAATTTTTTTTTAATTTTGAAACAAAAAAATAATTTTTTTGCCTAAAAGTATAAAAATAAAGAATTTCAAAAATATCCAATTTCCAAAAAATTTAAAAAGTTTAAATTTTTTAAAAGTAATTTATTCTATATTTGTGAAAAAATAACTTTATCCGGTGAAAAAAATATTCTTGAAAAAAACATTTGATTTCAAAACACAAAATTTTTTGTTTTTTTTTATTTTTAAATTTAAAAATTAAATTTTTTATTTAAAGTAGAAAAATAAAATAAAATCTAGCAATATTTCGAAGAAAAAAAAGCTGAAAACTTTTTATTTTTAAATTTTGAAACCAAAAAAATAATTTTTTTGCCTAAAATTATAAAAATAAAGAATTTAAAAATATACAATAAATAAAAAATTTAAAAAGTTTAAATTTTTATTTTTTAAAATTAGTTTATTCTATATTTGTGAAAAAATACCGTTATCCGGTGAAAAAAAATATTCTTGAAATAAAATTTTTATTTCGAAGTACAAAATTTTTCATTTGTTTGATTTTTAAATTTGAAAATTAAATTTTTTATTCAAAGTAGAAAATAAAATAAAGTTTAGCAATAGTTTGAAGACAAAAAAAAGATGAAAACTTTTTTTTTAATTTTGAAACAAAAAAAATAAATTTTTTTGCCGAAAAGTATATAAATAAAGAATTTCAAAAATATCCAATTTCCAAAAAATTTAAAAACTTTAAATTTTTAAAAGTAATTTATTCTATATTTGTGAAAAAATAGCTTTATCTGGTGAAAAAAAATATTCTTGAAATAAAATTTTTATTTCGAAATAAATAAATTTTTATTTTTTTGAATTTTTAAAATTGAAAATTAAATTTTTTATTCAAAGTAGAAAAAGAAAATAAAGTCCAGTAATATTTTGAAGACAAAAAAAGATGAAAACTTTTTATTTTTAAATTTTGAAACAAAAAAATAAATTTTCCCTAAAAGTATAAAAATAAAGAATTTCAAAAATATCCAATAAACAAAAAATTTAAAAATTTTAAATTTTTAAAATTAATTTATCCTATATTTGTGAAAAAAATAGCTTTATCCGGTAAAAAAAAGTATTCTTGAAATAAAATTTTTATTTCGAAGTACAAAATTTTTCATTTGTTTGATTTTTAAATTTGAAAATTAAATTTTTTTTCAAAGTAGAAAATAAAATAAAGTTTAGCAATATTTTGAAGACAAAAAAAAGATGAAAACTTTTTTTTTAATTTTGAAACAAAAAAAATAATTTTTTTGCCTAAAAGTATAAAAATAAAGAATTTCAAAAATATCCAATTTCCAAAAAATTTAAAAAGTTTAAATTTTTAAAAGTAATTTATTCTATATTTGTGAAAAAATACTTTATCCGGTGAAAAAAAATATTCTTGAAAAAAATTTGATTTCAAAAAAAAATTTTTTTTTTTTAATTTTTAAATTAAAATTAAATTTTTTATTAAAGTAGAAAAATAAAATAAATCTAGCAATATTTCGAAGAAAAAAAAAGCTGAAAACTTTTTATTTTTAAATTTTGAAACAAAAAAATAATTTTTTCCTAAAATATAAAAATAAAGAATTTAAAAATATACAATAAATAAAAAATTTAAAAATTTTAAATTTTTAAAATTATTTATTCTATATTTGTGAAAAAAATACTTATCCGGTGAAAAAAAATATTCTTGAAATAAAATTTTTATTTCGAAGTACAAAATTTTTCATTTTTTGAATTTTTAAATTTGAAAATTAAATTTTTTATTCAAAGTAGAAAATAAAATAAAGTTTAGCAATATTTTGAAGACAAAAAAAAGATGAAAACTTTTTTTTTAATTTTGAAACAAAAAAATAATTTTTTTGCCTAAAAGTATAAAAATAAAGAATTTCAAAAATATCCAATTTCCAAAAAATTTAAAAAGTTTAAATTTTTAAAAGTAATTTATTCTATATTTGTGAAAAAATAACTTATCCGGTGAAAAAAAATATTCTTGAAAAAAATTTGATTTCAAAACAAAAATTTTTTTTTTTGAATTTTTAAATTAAAATTAAATTTTTTATTAAAGTAGAAAAAAAAATAAATCTAGCAATATTTTGAAGAAAAAAAAAGATGAAAACTTTTTATTTTTAAATTTTGAAACAAAAAAATAATTTTTGCCTAAAAGTATAAAAATAAAGAATTTAAAAATATCCAATAAACAAAAAATTTAAAAAGTTTAAATTTTTAAAATTAATTTATTCTATATTTGTGAAAAAATAGCTTTATCCGGTGAAAAAAAATATTCTTGAAATAAAATTTTTATTTCAAAATAAAATTTTTCATTTGTTTGAATTTTTAAATTTGAAAATTAAATTTTTTATTCAAAGTAGAAAATAAAATAAAGTTTAGCAATATTTTGAAGACAAAAAAAAGATGAAAACTTTTTTTTTAATTTTGAAACAAAAAAAATAATTTTTTTCCTAAAAGTATAAAAATAAAGAATTTCAAAAATATCCAATAAACAAAAAATTTAAAAATTTTAAATTTTTAAAATTAATTTATTCTATATTTGTGAAAAAAATAGCTTTATCCGGTAAAAAAAAGTATTCTTGAAATAAAATTTTTATTTCAAAATACAAAATTTTTCATTTGTTTGAATTTTTAAATTTGAAAATTAATTTTTTTATTCAAAGTAGAAAATAAAATAAAGTTTAGCAATATTTTGAAGACAAAAAAAAGATGAAAACTTTTTTTTTTAATTTTGAAACAAAAAAAATAAATTTTTTTGCCTAAAAGTATAAAAATAAAGAATTTCAAAAATATCTAATTTCCAAAAAATTTATAAAGTGTAAATTTTTAAAAGTAATTTATTCTATATTTGTGAAAAAATAGCTTTATTCGGTGAAAAAAAATATTCTTGAAATAAAATTTTTGATTTCGAAATAAATAAATTTTTATTTTTTTGAATTTATAAAATTGAAAATTAAATTTTTTATTCAAAGTAGAAAAATAAAATAAAATCCAGCAATATTTCAAAGACAAAAAAAAGATGAAAACTTTTTATTTTTAAATTTTAAAACCAAAAAAATAAATTTTTTTGCCTAAAAGTATAAAAATAAAGAATTTAAAAAAATACAATAAATAAAAAATTTAAAAAGTTTAAATTTTTAAATTTTTAAAATTAATTTATTCTATATTTGTAAAAAATAGCTTTATCCGGTGAAAAAAAGTATTCTTGAAATAAAATTTTTATTTCGAAGTACAAAATTTTTCATTTTTTGATTTTAAATTTGAAAATTAAATTTTTATTCAAAGTAGAAAATAAAATAAAGTTTAGCAATATTTTGAAGACAAAAAAAAGATGAAAACTTTTTTTTTAATTTTGAAACAAAAAAATAATTTTTTTTCCTAAAAGTATAAAAATAAAGAATTTCAAAAATATCCAATTTCCAAAAATTTAAAAAGTTTAAATTTTTAAAAGTAATTTATTCTATATTTGTGAAAAAATAACTTTATCCGGTGAAAAAAAATATTCTTGAAAAAACATTTGATTTCAAAACACAAAATTTTTTGTTTTTTTTTAATTTTTAAATTTAAAAATTAAATTTTTTATTTAAAGTAGAAAAATAAAATAAAATCTAGCAATATTTCGAAGAAAAAAAAAGCTGAAAACTTTTTATTTTTAAATTTTGAAACCAAAAAAATAATTTTTTTGCCTAAAATTATAAAAATAAAGAATTTAAAAATATACAATAATAAAAAATTTAAAAAGTTTAAATTTTTAATTTTTAAATTAGTTTATTCTATATTTGTGAAAAAATACCGTTATCCGGTGAAAAAAAATATTCTTGAAATAAAATTTTTATTTCGAAGTACAAAATTTTTCATTTGTTTGATTTTTAAATTTGAAAATTAAATTTTTTATTCAAAGTAGAAAATAAAATAAAGTTTAGCAATATTTTGAAGACAAAAAAAAGATGAAAACTTTTTTTTTAATTTTGAAACAAAAAAAATAATTTTTTTTGCCTAAAAGTATAAAAATAAAGAATTTCAAAAATATCCAATTTCCAAAAAATTTAAAAAGTTAAAATTTTTAAAAGGAATTTATTCTATATTTGTGAAAAAATAGCTTTATCCGGTGAAAAAAAATATTCTTGAAATAAAATTTTTGATTTCGAAATAATCAAATTTTCATTTTTTTGAATTTTTAAAATTGAAAATTAAATTTTTTATTCAAAGTAGAAAAATAAAATAAAGTCCAGCAATATTTTGAAGACAAAAAAAGATGAAAACTTTTTATTTTTAAATTTTGAAACAAAAAAATAAATTTTTACCTAAAAGTATAAAAATAAAGAATTTCAAAAATATCCAATAAACAAAAAATTTAAAAATTTTAAATTTTTAAAATTAATTTATTTTATATTTGTGAAAAAAATAGCTTTATTGATGACATGTCACCATGTCATGTTTTTTTATGCTTTTTCCTTTGTTTTCAATAGGTTTTATGCACTTTCTTGAGCCATAAGTAAGCCAATTGGGTAGAATTTCATGTTTCCTTTGATTCAATCAACCATGGATAAATTAATGCATTTTCATGAGATTTTGTGCCATAATTGTTATATATTATGAAAGAATAATAATCTCATGATTTTGAGCATAGCTTTGACGTGTTTGGTTGATTGATGATAGGTGAAAAGAGCTTTGAAGAAGGTTGAAGAAAGAAGAAATGGCAAGGAGCAAGAGAGAACAAAAAGCTTGAGCAAAAGCTTGCCTCAAACTTTAGCTCAAACTTTTGGAAGAGTTGAAAACACCCTGGATGGAGCAAAAGCTTGCGCCAACGTTTACTTCAAGCTTTTTGGCAAACGTTGGCACCACAAAACAAACACCCTGGAGGAAAAAGTTTGCGCCAACGTTTGCCTCAAGCTTTTTGGCAAACGTTGGCGCCACACACCACAACAGCCTGAAGGGGTATACTTCCAACAAGAATAACTTGAGCTACAGAGCTCCAAATGAGGTGATTCGAAAAGCAATGGAAAGTAGGAATCGAGAGCTTTCCAAGCATATATGGCACTGTATGGTGGACACTAAAATTGAGGGAGAAAACTGCCCTGCAATGTGCATAAACGAACATGGTGGCAACCTGCAGTGAGGCCAACTGACCTCTGCACCTTCGACGGAGTATAACTCGAGTTGTAGAACTCCAAATGATGCGCTTCCAATGGCATTGGAAAGTAGACATTTAGGGCTTTCCAACAATATATAATAGTATGGGGGTGGACAATACGTTTGAGCCTCCAGAACTGGCGTTTTTGACCACGTTTGAGGCAAACTTTACCTCAAACGCTGCACACCAAAGCCAGCGACCCTGTCCTCTTCAAATGAGCATAACTTGAGTTGTAGATGTCCAATTGAGGTGATTCCAATTGGGTTAGAAAGCTGACATTCAGAGCTTTCCAACCATATATAATAGTCTATAGTGGGTATTAAATTTGCAATATTGACAAGAGGACAAAGTAGCACCCCAAGGCTTGATATGCAACAAGAAGGATCCACGTTTGGCTCAAAGTTTGACCTCAAACTTTAGCTCAAACGTGGATGACAGCAAAAAGAGGCTAGCTGATATGAAAAGCTTGAGCCAAAGTTTGCCTCAAACTTTGACTCAAGCTTTTATGATTCATGGCCCGGTTCACAATGGGTTTCTCTCCAACTCCAATAGCAATCAACAGAGGCCATCTTCAACCCAAATCCAAAGCACGCAAAGCCCATTATCATCACTCAAAGGCACAAGAGATAGATAAAATAGGAATTTCATTTAATTGTAATTTGTCTTTAATTTCACTTTTATTTTCATTTTCATTTTGTAAAAGCCTATAAAAAGGCATCATTTTCATTTTAGGAGGGGAGTCGATGAGAAAGGAGGTTGGCTCCAATAGGGAGCAAGTAGAATAGAGAGCTCACTTTTACACCTTAGCTTGAATTGGAGAATTGAAGGAATTCTATTTCAATTCTCATTCTGAAATCTCTTTGTTCTTCTTCTAGATAATTCAAATTTCATTTGCTATTTTAAAATCTTCTTCTTCTGCGATTGTTTCTTTTAACTTCTCTGCAATTATTCTCTTGTTGGATCTAGGAAGGGAGTGAGATCTAGACTTGTTTTCTAGTCTCTTGGAGTCCCTGAGATCTTCAATTTTATTTGCAATTGAGTTGAATTTAATTTCTGTTTGCTTCTTCAAGCAATTCTGTTTAAAATCTATTGCATTTGATTTCACATTCTGGTTCTCGGATTGATTGCTCTCTGTTCTAATTGTTCCCAATTTACTTTCCTGCACTTTTGTTCCTCTGCACTTTACATTTGAGTTATTGTGATCTTGATTTATTTTTTTCTGCAATTTACAATTCCTGCAATTGTTTTACTTCTTGAATTATTGCTTTCTTTAATTTTCCTGCACCCAGTCCCCTTTAATTTCATGCAATTTACATTTCTTGCAATTTAAGTTTCAGCTATTTTACTTTCTTGCTCTTTAAGTTACTTGCAATTTTACTTTCTGCACTTTATAATTCCTGCAAGTTTACATTCTGTCGGCTTCAATTGTCACTCAAATCACTCAATGTTAGCTTGACTAAACTAATCACCCACTAAAGTTGCTTGATCCATCAATCCTCGTGGGATTGACCTCACTCACGTGAGTTTTACTACTTGATGCGACCCAGTATACTTGCCGGTGAGTTTTGGGTGTTTGGAAATCCGTTTTTCCACAAATTTTCCCATCAAGTTTTTGGCGCCGTTGCCGGGGATTGATTTAGATTGTAACACCCTAACTTTTAGCACCTCATGATCGTACTAAAAGTTCGAGTGCTACTTACCTCTAAACCTTTTTATTATATACTATCTTTATTTAATATTGAGCCTTCGCGAATACGAACCAAAACTTTAATTAAGAAAACGAAAAGAGACTTTATTTTACACCACTAAATCACAAAAGTATATATATATATATATATATATATATATATATATATATATATATATATATATTCACATAGTATTAAATACATAAATTTATTTCAAGATTCCTAAAAACAAATTCTACCCCTCTAAAAACTCTAACTAACAAGGCGAGGGGAAAATAAATCCTAACAACTCAACTTATAAACATATTCCTCTGTGCTCTCGCAGCTTGACAATGAGCCTTTGCACCTGTAGCTGAAAGGGGTGGAGTAGGGGGTAAGAACTGGAAAGTTCTTAGTAGGGTCGGGGTTAAAAGTTAAGTTCATTTTGCCATTATTAACCGACCGTAACTAACAACAAAACACTTATAAGCATGAATAATAAAAGAACTCAGAAGTCAATCAGTCATGCAGCACACACACACAATCACAGAGTTACGTAGCACAGAGATATGCGCAAACAAGCATGATGCATGTCTATTCCTATCGCAGGTAATGAGCTCATTTGTCGGTTTCGACCCGCACCTAACGCAATCCGACTCGCAAGTCAGATAAGGCATTCCAGCGGCATAACCTCTGCAAGTTTCTACTTTTTGCAGGCGCTGATTCTCCAGCTGAAGTATGCCGAACATGACCTCTGCAAGTACTTGCAGACGCTGATTCTCCAGCTGAAGCATGTGACACTTTCTCCTGGAAGCCATTCCCTATACACGGGCATTCCCGTACAATTTCTCACACATAAAACTCACGGCTTAACATTTTCACATCAACACTATAAATATTTACTTTCCGTCACCCTCTTGTGACCTTTTAATTATTTCATAACCACACGTGCCGGTTTGTCTTCTCTTTTTCTTTTAAAACCAAAACTAATCCCCCTTTTCTTTTGAACACAAATTCTTTAACATTTTCCAAGATGTCGCCAAATGGAATCATTCAATAAAAACTCAATTACTTTTGAAGTTCACTAAAATTCCTCCAAATAAAATTCTCGAGTCAAATTCAAAACATCAGTCCCTTTTCATTTTCAAATCAAACTTAAACATAGTACTTTTCTTAAATAATTTAAAATCATAAAATAATTCTTTTCTAAATAAATCGAACTCAGAATATATACTTTTCTTAAATAAATTAAATTCGACATATAACTATTTTCTGAATAAATCGAAAATCAAATAATACAATTTCTCAAATCCAATCTTTTCTTCTAAATAAAATTTCAAATAAATTCTTAAGGTTTATAACAAAATCTTGGCGGCACCTCCCCTAAAATCCGGACTCTGCCACCCTTCTCAGGTTCCATCCAAACTATTTTCCACACTCTTCTCAAATCATTTTCAATAAATCAAACCGGCAACTTTTAACATTTTCAAATTATCCTACCGTAATCCAGAAATCACAATCATCAGAATAACTCAGTTCCTGGCTGCACTTAAATCCTTCAAACCTCAAACTTATCACAAATATCAATATAAATTAAATCGACAGGTAATCACAACATCAATTCACTTATCAAATACCAATTTAACCGGTGAAAATTTATTAAAACCCTACCTCCGTACAGAAATTACAACAACGAAAACTCTGGAGAAACTTTTCGTCCGAGCTGCTAAAGAGAAAAATGCCAGAAATCGTCTGTGCCTCCTAGAACTCCAATTGGCCGAACTCAAGAGAAAGAGGAGTTACATCACTATCAACTTCTACCGGACAAAAATAATACCAATGTGTAAAGAAGAAAGATACGAACACTTTTACCGGACTGGATTTTTAATTGGAGTTACGAATCTCAAGAAATCGAAACCAGAAGTTTTACGGTGCCATGGTTTCTCTCATTCTCTCTCACGGTTTTCTTTCTCTCTCGGTGCATTCTTTTCTTTCTTAACGCTAAAAGGGAGAAATGAGATGCTGAAGATGATGATTAATAAAGATTAGGAAGCTTAGGTGTCGTTAGTTTATATATATATAAACAAATATGTGTCATGGAAGGAATATCATTGGTTTAATAATATACATGCATGCATGCATATGCCATGTGTTGGCTTTTCTTAACTTTACTATCTTAATGGCTTCAGTCAATAATAATAATAATAATAATAATAATAATAATAATAATAATAATAATAATAATAATAATAATAATAATAATAATTTCTCTCTTTTTTTTAAATAAAATAATAAATTATGAATAACTACTTATTTAATTTTTTAAAAAATTCGAGGTGTTATATCCCACCCACCTTATAAAAATTTTCGTCCTCGAAAATTGATATAAGATGGAAAAGATTCATGCATTCTTCCTTTTTAAACATGTCGAAGAAAAACAAAAATATTTAACATGTTCAGTTTTCAAACGTGAGGAGAATAATATCGCATGAAAATGATTGAAAAAGTGTAGTGTGGTGCAGTGGTTTTATGAGAGGTTTAATGCAAGTTAAACTTAGAATCCAAAGACTTGCAATTTTAGCAAATAAGCTCAAGTTTGAACAAAGAAATTCAAAATCCAGAAAGAGAATGATTGAACATCACAGATAATGGTTACAAGAATTTGAAAAGATGAGTAGAATCGAAATCAAACATGAGTGCACAAAATAGAAAATCCGTCAGGAAGAGAGTTAAATTGTATCCTAAGGAGAAATATGAGAAAAGAACTTGGACAGGAACAATAAAAGAAAAGGTAGTAACATAAGTCGAAGCAAATTCAAGCTGAATTACCAGGTTCACAAATATAGATAACCAAGGTTCATGACAATGTTTGTGAAGAATTAAAGATTGATTATTGTCCCAAATCTAGCTCAAAATCAAAGGGTACAAGATGCTCGAAGAAGAATATAAGCAATGTCAAGGATAAAAGTTCAGAAAAGATCCATCTGCAAGCGATATATTTCCTTTAGGCCATTTCAACGAAGAGAACAGTCTGTTTTTTGTGACAACCGTATCTCGCAGAACTATCGTATTTGCTTGTCACATCTAGAAATTGCTCATGGCATAAACAAGCTCATGTTTAATCAAAGGAATACAAAACAAATGTAGATACTGAGAATTATGCGTTGCATTGAAAGAAACTCAAAATCAGATCGAAGGGTAAGGATTTATGAAGAAGTATACAAATAATGATAAGGATGGATAATCAAATCTGGTTTTGAAAAGAATTAAAACAAGGGATGGAAGAGATGAAAAATAAATGAATAAATAGTGAAAGAAAAGATGACACCAAGTTACCTAGCACGAATAAAGAGTAAACGAATCCAACCCCTAGGACGTAACTTCTAACGTTCCCAAACCTCGTGATTCGCATAACCTATTATTTCCATTTTGTCTATGATAATCTATTAGTGTTTCCATATACATGAATCATTAATATTAAGTTGGCCAGACCTAATACCATGAGAGATGCAACGGTCGACTAACAGCATTAATCAATAGACAATCATGCATCTGAAACTCAAATTTTTGTCACTAGGACAAGTCCTACTGCATGATAGACACTCAGAGTATGCAGTGAAGCATAGTCAGTTCATTTCCAAGGCTCTAACAAGGACGAACTGCTCTGATACCATAATGTAACACCCTAACTTTTAGCACCTCATGATCGTACTAAAAGTTCGAGTGCTACTTACCTCTAAACCTTTTTATTATATACTATCTTTATTTAATATTGAGCCTTCGGAATACGAACCAAAACTTTAATTAAGAAAACAAAAAGAGACTTTATTTTACACCACTAAATCACAAAAGTATATATATATATATATATATTCACATAGTATTAAATACATAAACTTATTTCAAGATTCCTAAAAATAAATCCTACCCCTCTAAAAACTCTAACTAACAAGGCGAGGGGAAAATAAATCCTAACAACTCAACTTATAAACATATTCCTCTGTGCTCTCGTAGCTTGACAATGAGCCTTTGCACCTGTAGCTGAAAGGGGTGGAGTAGGGGGTAAGAACTGGAAAGTTCTTAGTAGGGTCGGGGTTAAAAGTTAAGTTCATTTTGCCATTATTAACCGACCGTAACTAACAACAAAACACTTATAAGCATGAATAATAAAAGAACTCAGAAGTCAATCAGTCATGCAGCACACACACACAATCACAAAGTTACGTAGCACAGAGATATGCGCAAACAAGCATGATGCATGTCTATTCCTATCGCAGGTAATGAGCTCATTTGTCGGTTTCGACCCGCACCCGACGCAATCCGACTCGCAAGTCAGATAAGGCATTCCAGCGGCATAACCTCTGCAAGTTTCTACTTTTTGCAGGCGCTGATTCTCCAGCTGAAGTATGCCGAACATGACCTCTGCAAGTACTTGCAGGCGCTGATTCTCCAGCTGAAGCATGTGACACTTTCTCCTGGAAGCCATTCCCTATACACGGGCATTCCCGTACAATTTCTCACACATAAAACTCACGGCTTAACATTTTCACATCAACACTATAAATATTTACTTTCCGTCACCCTCTTGTGACCTTTTAATTATTTCATAATCACACGTGCCGGTTTGTCTTCTCTTTTTCTTTTAAAACCAAAACTAATCCCCCTTTTCTTTTTAACACAAATTCTTTAACATTTTCCAAGATGTCGCCAAATGGAATCATTCAATAAAAACTCAATTACTTTTGAAGTTCACTAAAATTCCTCCAAATAAAATTCTCGAGTCAAATTCAAAACATCAATCCCTTTTCATTTTCAAATCAAACTTAAACATAGTACTTTTCTTAAATAATTTAAAATCATAAAATAATTCTTTTCTAAATAAATCGAACTCAGAATATATACTTTTCTTAAATAAATTAAATTCGACATATAACTATTTTCTGAATAAATCGAAAATCAAATAATACAATTTCTCAAATCCAATCTTTTCTTCTAAATAAAATTTCAAATAAATTCTTAAGGTTTATAACAAAATCTTGGCGGCACCTCCCCTAAAATCCGGACTCTGCCACCCTTCTCAGGTTCCATCCAAACTATTTTCCACACTCTTCTCAAATCATTTTCAATAAATCAAACCGGCAACTTTTAACATTTTCAAATTATCCTACCGTAATCCAGAAATCACAATCATCAGAATAACTCAGTTCCTGGCTGCACTTAAATCCTTCAAACCTCAAACTTATCACAAATATCAATATAAATTAAATCGACAGGTAATCACAACATCAATTCACTTATCAAATACCAATTTAACCGGTGAAAATTTATTAAAACCCTACCTCCGTACAGAAATTACAACAACGAAAACTCTGGAGAAACTTTTCGTCCGAGCTGCTAAAGAGAAAAACGCCAGAAATCGTCTGTGCCTCCTAGAACTCCAATTGGCCGAACTCAAGAGAAAGAGGAGTTACATCACCATCAACTTCTATCGGACAAAAATAATACCAATGTGTAAAAAAGAAAGATACGAATACTTTTACCGGACTGGATTTTTAATTGGAGTTATGAATCTCAAGAAATCGAAACCAGAAGTTTTACGGTGCCATGGTTTCTCTCATTCTCTCTCACGGTTTTCTTTCTCTCTCGGTGCATTCTTTTCTTTCTTAACGCTAAAAGGGAGAAATGAGATGCTGAAGATGATGATTAATAAAGATTAGGAAGCTTAGGTGTCGTTAGTTTATATATATATAAACAAATATGTGTCATGGAAGGAATATCATTGGTTTAATAATATACATGCATGCATGCATAAGCCATGTGTTGGCTTTTCTTAACTTTACTATCTTAATGGCTTCGGTCAATAATAATAATAATAATAATAATAATAATAATAATAATAATAATAATAATTTCTCTCTTTTTTTTAAATAAAATAATAAATTATGAATAACTACTTATTTAATTTTTTAAAAAATTCGAGGTGTTATATAGATCAACAATGATTAAGTGGGTGAGAAGTCTAGATCAAGCATTTTCTTTATTTTTGTTCTCTGTTCTAAGTTGAAACTAAGGTGTTTGAGTTATTACCTCACTAAGAAATTTATCTCTGAAATATGAATTTTAATTTTCCTTGGTGTTGTGTTTTACAAAATTCAAACGGAGTTCAACTCATCTTATGATCAAACAAATTTTATGGGATATTACCCACCATCACCAATCTCTAATGGTGGCTGGGAATATCACCAAGAAAATACCCATTCTGAGCACTTCAATTCATGGAGATTTGCTTCAGAGACACAAGATGAGCGAGAAAACCATATGGAATATTTCCTTCCACCACAAAATGATACAAGTCATGATTCTAATGGTGGTTGGGAAGGGAATTCTAATGCTCCATATGATATTCATCCAAAGTTATCATCACTTGACCATGCTTCAACAGAAAGCCCCTTTCAAAACTCACCACCCACACAAACTTCCATGAACCAAAGCCTCTCAAAGCTTGAGACCAGGTTCAAAAGATATGAGGAGGAGACAATGAAGGTCTGGAAAGAACAAGAGAACTCCCTCAAAAACATGGAAGCGCAATTAGGCCAATTGGTGAGTGCAATGAAGAAGAAGGAAAAACAAGAGGAAGAGGCTACTGAGTCAAGTGGATTTTTAGTGAAGAAAAAAGAGGTGGTGGAAACATTTGAACCTGAACTTGCATATTCGCAGAGGCCACTTGAGATGACAAGGGAACATGAAAACTCACAACTTCCTCAAACCCCCTGGACCAAAAAGTATCAACAATTGAATCTGAGATTAAAAGATATGAAGAGGAGATGAAGAAATATTGGGAAGATCAACAAACCTCCTCCATAAAAGAACTATTAAGTCAAATGTTGGGTGCAAAGAAAGGAGTGGAGGAGCATGAAAGTGAGGAAGTCATTCCAGAAAATTTACACCCAAGTGAAGTGGAGAAGTTCACAGAGGAAGAGCTCACGAAACCACCATTGCAAGAGGCTCTTAATGAAGAAATCACTCCAATAATCACACAACCACCAAGTCTTGAATCCAAAGAAGTGAAGGCAACTAGCAAGAACACCAATTCTATCCCTAATCCAGCAAGCAAGATCAATCAAGCCATTTGCAAAAGGAAGCTTGCTGAAGAAAGGCCAAAACACAGGACACTAGCTGAATCTTTCCCTCCTTTGAGGTCATTCCTCTTAACAAACTGGAAGAAGAGGAAGAAAGTGAAGAACAACATGTCAAGCTAATGACATTAAAAGAGCACTTGTTGGGAGGTAACCCAACCGTAGGTAACATTTTTTCTCTGCTTTGTTTTCTTCCTTTGTTCAGTTTAAATTTCAATAAATTGACATATGGTTGCATTCTAAGTTTGGTGTTGCTATGCAACAAAATTTGGTTCTAATCCTTACAAGATACTTGCATCAATTCCAAGTGAAAGTGTCACACTAAGTTTGGTGTGCCACTTATTCTTTATGCAAAGTATTATGCTCACCTTCTTAAGTTTGCAATCAAAATGTCTCTGTCTCTCGTGCCTTGATTATTATCTGTCATTTTGCTTGCTTAAAACACATGTGCTACTAACATTTCATTGTGTAAGACATTCATGATCCATCTTAGCCCCATAGCCATTGTTCTGATTGTTGCTTGAGGATGAGCAAGCATTCTGAGTTTGGCAAGGGAAAAAGAAGAATAGAGGAAAAAGGACAACAATAATGAAGATAAACTACAAGGTTGTAGAGTTCCTTTTCTTCTCATTGGTTTCAAGCACTATAAACTGCATGATTGTCTTTACCTTCTCTGTATGCATGTGTGTATGAAAAGGCATAGTTTGATTTCTAAATTGCAACATGGTGCTGTGTCATTATGATTACCAACTTGAGTTTTGTGAATTCAAAAGCAATAAAGTATCATGATCATAAACAAACAAGGAATTAAAGAAGAATTTAGCATGTGCATAAAAGTATTGGAAAGCTAGTATGTTCGATTGTTGCTTAATTGCATTAGATTTTATTTAATTGAAGTTTTCATCTGGCACGTTTTGTGAAATCTTTTAAAATCATGAAAACCTTGAAGAAGCAAATGCAAAATAAAGCAAGAAAAGAAAAAGGGAAAGAATGAGAAAGCTGAAGGCTCTGAGTACCAATGACAATTATATTTTTAAGTGCTTGTGGTGTTTATGTATCAAGCCAAATGCTTGAAAACAAAACACTTAGAAGTCAAGGTTAGGCTCAAGTGCAAAAGCACTCCCTCAAAGCTCAAGGTTCTGAGCATCAATGATTAGAGAGTAAAGAAAAGAAACAAATGAGCTTAATGAAGTCCTCTAATTCAAATGCTTGTGGTGCTTATGTATCAAGTGGTAATACTTGAAAACAAAGCATTTAGAATCGTAGCTTTGTTATTAACTCATGGGGCAAAGCACCAAAAAGGAGAAGCTAATAAGAAAAGCAAAAAGCTTGTTTCAAGGAAGAAATATAAGAAAAAGATTTCATAAATTGAGCTAGATAGAAGCATCAATCATTTACATTTCTTTTGTGATTGAAGCATGCTTAGAAAACTAGCTTACCATGAACATTAATTTGCTATTCTTCTCACATTGGTTTGTCAATCTTTATTGCATGATTCTTTTCTTGCTTGGGGACAAGCAAGGTTTAAGTTTGGTGTTGTGATGACATGTCACCATGTCATGTTTTTCTATTCTTTTTCCTTTATTTTCAATAGGTTTTATGCACTTTCTTGAGCCATAAGTAAGCCAATTGGGTAGAATTTCATGTTTCCTTTGATTCAATAAACCATGGATAAATTAATGCATTTTCATGAGATTTTGTGCCATAATTGTTATATATTATGAAAGAATAATAATCTCATGATTTTGAGCATAGCTTTGATGTGTTTGGTTGATTGATGACAGGTGAAAAGAGCTTTGAAAAAGGTTGAAGAAAGAAGAAATGGCAAGGAGCAAGAGAGAACAAAAAGCTTGAGCAAAAGCTTGCCTCAAACTTTAGCTCAAACTTTTGGAAGAGTTGAAAACACCCTGGATGGAGCAAAAGCTTGCGCCAACGTTTGCCTCAAGCTTTTTGGCAAACGTTGGCACCACAAAACAAATACCCTGGAGGAAAAAGCTTGCGCCAACGTTTGCCTCAAGCTTTTTGGCAAACGTTGGCGCCACACACCACAACAGCCTGAAGGGGTATACTTCCAACAAGAATAACTTGAGCTACAGAGCTCCAAATGAGGTGATTCAAAAAGCAATGGAAAGTAGGAATCGAGAGCTTTCCAATCATATATGGCACTGCATGGTGGATGATGTGTGGAAAACGATCCAACACAAAACTCACCGGCAAGTGTACCGGGTCGCATCAAGTAATAATAACTCACAGGAGTGAGGTCGATCCCACAGGGATTGAAGGATTGAGCAATTTTAGTTTAGTGGTTGATTTAGTCAAGCGAATCAAGTATTGGTTGAGTGGTTTATGCTTTGCAAAAACTAAATTGCATGGAAAGTAAAGGGGAAGGGGAAATTTGCAGTAAACTAAAGAACATGAAAGTAAATGTGCTGAATCTTAAAGTGCAAGTAATGTAAATTGCAGAAACTTAGATTGCAAGAAATGTAAATGACTGAATCTTAAAGTGCAAGTAATGTAAATTGCTTGAATTGTAAAGGGGATTGGGAGTTTAGTTTGCAGAATTTAGACAAGACAGAAGTAAATTGCATTAAACATAAAAGAGAAAATTGAATTGCAGTGAAGTAGATCTTAAACAGAAGAGTAAAATGCTTGAAGAATTTTAAAGGCAGAAAGGCAGTGCTTAATTTGCAGCAAAGTAAAAGAGGTTGAAGATCTCAGGGTGGAAGAGACTAGATAACAAGTCTAGATCTCAAATCCTTCCTTGATCCAACAAGAACAATTGCAAAAGAAGTGAAGAAGAGTAAATTGCAGAATTAAAAAGAAGATGAAGCAGTAAACAGAAAGTGAAATTCAACTATGCAGAGAAAGTAAACAAGAGATCTCAAGGTGAGATTGAAACAGAAGTTCTTCAATTCTTCACCCAAGATCCAAAGCAAGAAAATAAAAGAGTTCTCAAACAAGAACCAAGAAGAAGAGAGCTCAATTCCCCTTCTCAATTCTCCCAGAAAATTCAAAGTAAAAGCTCAAAAATGAAAATGACAATTCAAAGGAAAATTCAAAGTAAAATCTCAAAGTGTCAAAAGGTTCTAATTACATCAAACTAAATCCTATTTATACACTTTCTATTCTTGGATTTTGGAATTTGGATGGGCTTTTGATTTGGTGAAGAAATGAATTAAATTGGATTTTTAATTCAATTTTTAGCCAAATTTGCACCTCCAGGGGAAAGCTCAGTTGGAAAATCCAACTTAGCTTTCAAGCATGCTCTATCCGTGTCAAATTGGTGTGCCCAGCCTTGTTTGGGTGTCAATTGCACTAGAGCTCAGTTGGAAAATCCAACTTAGCTCTAGGCCGTGTCCTTGTTGTGCGCATGGCAAGCTTGGTGCGCTTCAATTGTTGCTGGGCCGGGTCATGTGCCTTGATGTGCTAGGATTGTGCGCCAAAGTGTGGAGGCTTGGGGGAGAGGCAATACTCAGTTGGAATTTCCAACTTAGCTTTCCTTGTAGCGCCTTTGCTTGAGACTTCAAGGTCCCAGGTTCAACACTTGGTGGAGGAAGTGGAAGACACCTTTGGAGCTAATTTCCTTGGATGAGTGGGCACTCCTCCTTATGTTTCCAAGAATACCCAAGTTCGAAACTTGGAGGAAGCAATAAAGTTATTTTCCTTGTATTTTCTTGCAAGCTTGGTGGCACTCCTTCCTTATGTTTCAAAGAATACCCAAGTTCAAGTCCTGGAGGAAGCATTCTAGCTATTTATTCTCAAATTCCCTTGCAAGGAGTAGCGTGTGGTTCCAAGTTCGAACCATGGAGGATGCATTTTGGCTATTTCTTCTTGAATTCTTTTGTGAGGAACGTTCCTTGCCTTCTCCTTGGTCCTTGGTTCGAATCTTGGTGGCTTCACTCATGGAATTTCATCTTGAATTAATTTGAAGAGGTCCCCGATAAAGTTAACTTAGTTAACTTAGCTTTGCACCCATTCCTTGCTTTCTTTAGTGCTAAGTTAACTATTTGAACTTAGCTTTGTAGCTTGCCTTCTCCTTCCATCCCTTGTGAAGCTCAGTTAGCTTTTTCAACTTAGCTTCCCTTTCTTCCTCAATGTGGTTATGCTTTTTCTTCCTTTTGGCACGCTTTCTTTTTCCTTTGGGCACACTTCTTGTGCCACGCTTTTCTTCTTTTCTTCTTTCTTCACCTGCAAGTAATCAAAACAACCAATCAAAGTATCACTAAATTCACAAGGTTTATAATTCATTAAAATTCAATTAAATTTAGCTTAAACCTCATGATTTAGCATCAATTACATGGTGGTTGTTTGATTCAAAGAAGTCATGCATTTTCATCCCAAATTACTTACTTAGAATGCAAGAAAGTGCATAAAACCTACTAGAATTAAAGAAAAAGGCTAGTGAAATTAGGCTAAGATGACTTGTCATCACAACACCAAACTTAAAACTTGCTTGTCCCCAAGCAAGAAAAGAATTATGCTCAAGGATTTCTTTCAATTAGAATGGAGTTGAGGAATTACATGTACTATCCTGTGAGTGAAGTGATTAAGTGACAGTGGGGTGAACTCTAAATTATATGCTCATGCAAGGGCTTCAGTGCTTACTAGTCCCTACATCTTGGAAGTCTTAGGTCTTAGAACTTTCATCCAAATGATATCATGGAGATCTCTTTATATGTAATCACCTTGAAGCAGCTTATGATTTGTGTTTTTGGCTTTGACTCTAAGTGTCATGTCTCAAAGCGGCTCTTTAAATAAGCTTTCAATCAATACTCCTAAACCAGTTGGTTTTAAGGTATTAGGTGTTGAAGCACCCCTTAGGATTTACTTGCTCAAGCCTCTCTCTTTGACACAATTCGACCACAAGCATTTACTAGGATAATAACTCTTTGAGTTCTTGTTTCCTTTTTTCTTTTCTGCCTAGTAATTGATGCTCAGAGCCTTGGGCCATGTTTTCTTTGTTTTTATATCTTCTTTATTTTCTTTTGTTTGCTGCTTCTTGGATCAATAAATGTTTGAAAATCTCCACAATACTCCTTTGAACTCTATGTTCTGCCTATGAGCTCCCATGCAAGTTTTCATAAGCATGCAACCTCAATGCATAATCATACAACTAGAACCACCACTTCTCCTAATCTTTTACTTGCCTCAAAATTGTTTAATTCATCAATCCTTCTTTTCAAAGAACTATCATGTGATGCCCTTTTTTGAAATCTTGAGTGCATGCAAGTTTGAAAAGTGTAGTGTTGTGAATAGTCAAGAAATCTTAATTATTGAATTACAAAACAACTATATTATGCAGATAGGCAGGAGTATTATATCACTTTCAATCATAGCAGTGTCTAATGTAAAATAATCACTGAACAATACAACCTTTTGGAATTTACTTGCTGTCCTCCTCCTCATCATCATCATTGCTGGTCTTCACATTCATTCATCTCTTTGATTGATGATACTTAATCTTTCCAAAAGTTTTTATGGTGCTCTGCAGTGATATTGAAAGTTGCTTGTTCCCCAAGCACTTGAAAAATGGTTAGCATGCATGATTTATTTGTGGGCCTTTGAACTTACTTTGGTGTGGGAACACCAAACTTAGTACCTTGCCAATGGTTCTCATGCATCAGATTAACCATGTGTGAAACTCTTTTTTTTTCTTTTTCAAAAGCAATAAAACTGAAAACTAGGAAACAACAGAATAGTTAACTAGTCCATCTAAGTGCTTGAAGCTAGCATCATGCAGAAGACGAGAACATATTTTATGATGGGATTTTGGTGGAACACCAAACTTAGAATCTTTCATTCTCCCTTAGATTGTTTTGGTGTGCAACACCAAACTTAGCTTCTTGCAATATAGATGAAGTTAATTAACCTTTTTATTAAAATAACTATGGAAAGAAAACTACCTCAGGTTGGGTTGCCTCCCAACAAGCGCTCTTTTATTGTCATTAGCTTGACATCCTTCATCTTCTGATCATGGAAGTTGAGGCTTCTGTTGCCTTTGGTTTCCCCCTCTCACCGTGGGCTTTTCCTTGATGATTGTTTCTTTTCCCATAGCCTTCTCACTTTTTTCCATAACTGCTTTCCCTTTTAACCCAGCAGCTTTTTCACTGTTCTTTGGGTCATCTTCAGTGGCCCTTAGGGATATATTTGCCTCTCTCTCGCCCAATTCAACAAGGTTTTGAACCAGTTGTTCCATTTGCCTTTCAACTCTTCTGAGTGAGGCTTCTTGGTTCCTGCTTATCATCTCTTGATTCTTGCTTATCATCTCTTGATTTTTCCTTATTTCCTCTTGCTCCATTGTTGTCATTTCTTGAACTTTCATGAACCTTTCCATCATCATTTCTAGAGCGTAGAATCTTTGAAAGTTTAGAATTGGGTGTGGCTGTGTCAACTGTGATGGTTGATGAAAGTCATTTTGGGCGAGTGGTTAGGTAGGACAAGGTTGGAAATGTGTGTATTGGGGTGATGTGTGATGATTGTTGTTGTGAGGGTAGTTTTTATGTTGATTTTTGAAGTTGGGGTTGTTGCAGTTGAAGTCCCTTGGCCTTTGATTTTGTTTTTCAACCCCCCTCCAGTTGGATTGAGTTCTCCATGGTGGGGTGTACACATCATTCTGAGTCCTATGTTGGAACATGCTTGAGGAGCTGTCTGGAGAATGTGATCGTTCATGACTTTGTTTCTCATAGTAAATTACTCCAGAACCTTTTTCAGGTTGATTCCAACAATGGGGATTTTGAGGTGAGTTCTGTGCATTTGCCACAGCAAGTTGCAGTTCATCTATTTTTCTGTTCATCAGCTCCAATTGTTGCTTAAGCTGTTGATGCATCTGCTCGCTTTGGGCCATGATTGCACGGACACCTTCAATTTCCTTCTCTTGTGTGAATGGGTGCACTTCTGCCTCTGGTTTAACAATTCCCTGAGGTGGTTTCAGCTTGGCTATGAGTTCACTCATTAGTTCTTCCCATCCAATGATGTTTCCTTGTGGGAAAGCTTCAAACCATTGAGCAACATCATCCATGGTGATGGGTGGTTGCTTGTCATCTAAGGTGGGGATATTACTCCTCTGCTTACTGGAATTCGTTGAGTTCCCCTCCATGATCTGCACAATCACAAACTGTCCAAATGAAGATTGAATATATTCATACCCAAAATGTGATCAGAAAATTAGCTGACACAAAGTATCAAACAGTTGGTAAACTTGAGAGTTTAATGATCGAAAATCACTTCTCTCGTTGATTTATCAAGCTATGAGAATCATACTCAGCAAGTTAAACCAAGAGAACTTCACTCTATTACTAAAGTGAGGTTTCAATTAGCTCAGGCAAAAATTCAAACAGTTAGTGTGTCAGTTAAAAATTAAAGAAACAGAAAAGAAAAATGCTTGATCTATATCTCCATTTCACTTAATCATTGTCAATCTAATCAATCCCCGGCAACGGCACCAAAAACTTGATGTGTGGAAAACGATCCAACACAAAACTCACCAGCAAGTGTACCGGGTCGCATCAAGTAATAATAACTCACAGGAGTGAGGTCAATCCCACAGGGATTGAAGGATTGAGCAATTTTAGTTTAGTGGTTGATTTAGTCAAGCGAATCAAGTATTGGTTGAGTGATTTGTGCTTTGCAAAAACTAAATTGCATGGAAAGTAAAGGGGAAGGGGAAATTTGCAGTAAACTAAAGAACAGGAAAGTAAATGTGCTGAATCTTAAAGTGCAAGTAATGTAAATTGAAGAAACTTAGATTGCAAGAAATGTAAATGACTGAATCTTAAAGTGCAAGTAATGTAAATTGCTTGAATTGTAAAGGGGATTGGGAGTTTGGTTTGCAGAATTTAGACAAGACGGAAGTAAATTGCATTAAACATAAAAGAGAAAATTGAATTGCAGTGAAGTAGATCTTAAACAGAAGAGTAAAATGCTTGAAGAATTTTAAAGGCAGAAAGGCAGTGCTTAATTTACAGCAAAGTAAAAGAGGTTGAAGATCTCAGGGTGGAAGAGACTAGATAACAAGTCTAGATCTCAAATCCTTCCTTGATCCAACAAGAACAATTGCAAAAGAAGTGAAGAAGAGTAAATTGCAGAATTAAAAAGAAGATGAAGCAGTAAACAGAAAGTGAAATTCAACTATGCAGAGAAAGTAAACAAGAGATCTCAAGGTGAGATTGAAACAGAAGTTCTTCAATTCTTCACCCAAGATCCAAAGCAAGAAAATAAAAGAGTGCTCAAACAAGAACCAAGAAGAAGAGAGCTCAATTCCCCTTCTCAATTCTCCCAGAAAATTCAAAGTAAAAGCTCAAAAATGAAAATGACAATTCAAAGGAAAATTCAAAGTAAAATCTCAAAGTGTCAAAAGGTTCTAATTACATCAAACTAAATCCTATTTATACACTTTCTATTCTTGGATTTTGGAATTTGGATGGGCTTTTGATTTGGTGAAGAAATGAATTAAATTGGATTTTTAATTCAATTTTTAGCCCAATTTGCACCTCCAGGGGAAAGCTCAGTTGGAAAATCCAACTTAGCTTTCAAGCATGCTCTATCCGTGTCAAATTGGTGTGCCCAGCCTTGTTTGGGTGTCAATTGCACTAGAGCTCAGTTGGAAAATCCAACTTAGCTCTAGGCCGTGTCCTTGTTGTGCGCATGGCAAGCTTGGTGCGCTTCAATTGTTGCTGGGCCGTGTCATGTGCCTTGGTGTGCTAGGATTGTGCGCCAAAGTGTGGAGGCTTGGGGGAGAGGCAATGCTCAGTTGGAATTTCCAACTTAGCTTTCCTTGTAGCGCCTTTGCTTGAGACTTCAAGGTCCCAGGTTCAACACTTGGTGGAGGAAGTGGAAGACACCTTTGGAGCTAATTTCCTTGGATGAGTGGGCACTCCTCCTTATGTTTCCAAGAATACCCAAGTTCGAAACTTGGAGGAAGCAATAAAGTTATTTTCCTTGTATTTCCTTGCAAGCTTGGTGGCACTCCTTCCATATGTTTCAAAGAATACCCAAGTTCAAGTCCTGGAGGAAGCATTCTAGCTATTTATTCTCAAATTCCCTTGCAAGGAGTAGCGTGTGGTTCCAAGTTCGAACCATGGAGGATGCATTTTGGCTATTTCTTCTTGAATTCTTTTGTGAGGAACGTTCCTTGCCTTCTCCTTGGTCCTTGGTTCGAATCTTGGTGGCTTCACTCATGGAATTTCATCTTGAATTAATTTGAAGAGGTCCCCGATAAAGTTAACTTAGTTAACTTAGCTTTGCACCCATTCCTTGCTTTCTTTAGTGCTAAGTTAACTATTTGAACTTAGCTTTGTAGCTTGCCTTCTCCTTCCATCCCTTGTGAAGCTCAGTTAGCTTTTTCAACTTAGCTTCCCTTTCTTCCTCAATGTGGTTATGCTTTTTCTTCCTTTTGGCACGCTTTCTTTTTCCTTTGGGCACACTTCTTGTGCCACGCTTTTCTTCTTTTCTTCTTTCTTCACCTGCAAGTAATCAAAACAACTAATCAAAGTATCACTAAATTCACAAAGTTTATAATTCATTAAAATTCAATTAAATTTAGCTTAAACCTCATGATTTAGCATCAATTACATGGTGGTTGTTTGATTCAAAGAAGTCATGCATTTTCATCCCAAATTACTTACTTAGAATGCAAGAAAGTGCATAAAACCTACTAAAATTAAAGAAAAAGGCTAGTGAAACTAGGCTAAGATGACTTATCATCAGTGGACACTAAAATTGAGGGAGAAAACTGCCCCGCAATGTGCATAAACGAACATGGTGGCAACCTGCAGTGAGGCCAACTGACCTCTGCACCTTCGACGGAGTATAACTCCAGCTGTAGAACTCCAAATGATGCGCTTCTAACGGCATTGGAAAGTAGACATTCAGGGCTTTCCAACAATATATAATAGTATGGGGTGGATAATACGTTTGAGCCTCCAGAACTGGCATTTTTGACCACGTTTGAGGCAAACTTTACCCCAAACGCTGCACACCAAAGCCAGCGACCCTGTCCTCTTCAAATGAGCATAACTTGAGTTGTAGATGTCCAATTGAGGTGATTCCAATTGGGTTAGAAATCTGACATTCAGAGCTTTCCAACCATATATAATAGTCTATAGTGGACATGAAATTTGCAATGTTGACAAGAGGACAAAGTAGCACCCCAAGGCTTGATATGCAACAAGAAGGATCCACGTTTGGCTCAAAGTTTGACCTCAAACTTTAGCTCAAACGTGGATGACAGCAAAAAGAGGCTAGCTGATATGAAAAGCTTGAGCCAAAGTTTGCCTCAAACTTTGACTCAAGCTTTTATGATTCATGGCCCGGTTCACAATGGGTTTCTCTCCAACTCCAAGAGCAATCAACAGAGGCCATCTTCAACCCAAATCCAAAGCAAGCAAAGCCCATTATCATCACTCAAAGGCACAAGAGATAGATAAAATAGGAATTTCATTTAATTGTAATTTGTCTTTAATTTCACTTTCATTTTCATTTTCATTTTGTAAAAGCCTATAAAAACGCATCATTTTCATTTTAGGAGGGGAGTCGATGAGAAAGGAGGTTGGCTCCAATAGGGAGCAAGTAGAATAGAGAGCTCACTTTTACACCTTAGCTTGAATTGGAGAATTGAAGGAATTCTGTTTCAATTCTCATTCTGAAATCTCTTTGTTCTTCTTCTAGATAATTCAAATTTCATTTGCTGTTTTAAAATCTTCTTCTTCTGTGATTGTTTCTTTTAACTTCTCTGCAATTATTCTCTTGTTGGATCTAGGAAGGGAGTGAGATCTAGACTTGTTTTCTAGTCTCTTGGAGTCCCTGAGATCTTCAATTTTATTTGCAATTGAGTTGAATTTAATTTCTGTTTGCTTCTTCAAGCAATTCTGTTTAAAATCTATTGCATTTGATTTCACATTCTGGTTCTCGGATTGATTGCTCTCTGTTCTAATTGTTTCCAATTTACTTTCCTGCACTTTTGTTCCTCTGCACTTTACATTTGAGTTATTGTGATCTTGATTAATTTTTTTCTGCAATTTACAATTCCTGCAATTGTTTTACTTCTTGAATTATTGCTTTCTTTAATTTCCCTGCACCCAGTCCCCTTTAATTTCATGCAATTTACATTTCTTACAATTTAAGTTTCAGCTATTTTACTTTCTTGCTCTTTAAGTTACTTGCAATTTTACTTTCTGCACTTTATAATTCCTGCAAGTTTACATTCTGTTGGCTTCAATTGTCACTCAAATCACTCAATGTTAGCTTGACTAAAGTAATCACCCACTAAAGTTGCTTGATCCATCAATCCTCGTGGGATCGACCTCACTCACGTGAGTTTTACTACTTGATGCGACTCGGTATACTTGCCGGTGAGTTTTGGGTGTTTGGAAATCCGTTTTTCCTCAAATTTTCCCATCATTTATCCGGTAAAAAAAAGTGATGTGCGGAAAACAATCCGACACAAAACTCAGCGGCAAGTGTACCGGGTTGCATCAAGTAATAATAACTCACGGGAGTGAGGTCGATCCCACAGGGATTGAAGGATTGAGCAATTTTAGTTTAGTGGTTGATTTAGTCAAGCGAATCAAGATTTGGTTGAGAGATTTGTGATTTGCAGAATTTAAATTGCACAGAAAGTAAAGGTAATGGAAAATTTGCATGAAATTAAAGAGAACAGGAATTAGAGTGCTGAATCTTAAAGAACAAGAAATTGAATGGCAGAAACTTAGAACGCAAGAAATGTAAACTGCAGAATCTTAAAGTGCAAGAAATGTAAATGGCTTGAATTGTAAAGGGGATTGGGAATTGGATTTGCAGAAATTAAACAAGGAAAAGTAAAATTCAACACATAGAAGAGTGGAAGATGCCTTGGGTTGAATCGGATCTAAAATAGAAATATAAAAGAAAGCTTGAAAAGCAGTAAACAGAGAAATTGAAAATGGAAATCCAGATCTCAGGACTCAAGAGACTAGATAACCAAGTCTAGATCTCAATGCCTTCCTAGATCCAACAAGAGCAATTGCAAAGGGAATGTAAATTGCAGAGAAAGTAGAAGAAGAAGCAATTATCAGAAACTGAAATTCAATTGTGCAGTAAAATTAAACAAGATCCCAAGGTGAGATTGAAACAGAATTTCTTCAATTCTCCACCCAAGATCCGAAGCAAGAAAAGTAAAAGAGTATTCAAGCAAGAACAAGGAGGAAGATAGATCAATTCTCCCCCCAAATTCTCTTGAATTATAACAACAATGCCAAAAATGTAAAAGTGAGCTCTCTACAAACTACCAAATCAAAACCGAAAAGAAAGCTCTCCTAGAAACTTAAATCCTAATCTATTTATACACTTTCTTCAAATGGTCTTCAAGCCTTGGATTGGGCCTTTGCTCTTGATGGAATTGGGTTGATAGAGGCCTTGGTTGATTGCTCTTGGAGTTGGAAAAAGAACCGAAGTGAACCGGGTTGGGAATTATAAAAGCTTGAGTAAAAGTTTGAGTAAAAGTTTGAGGCAAACTTTTACTCAAACTTTTTGCATCAGCAACCCCATTCTTGCTGCTACCAATGTTTGAGCTAAAGTTTGGGGTCAAACTTTTGCTCAAACGTTGGCCCCCTTATGCACACTCATGGCGCCAACGTTTGCCAAAAAGTTTGGGGCAAACGTTGGCGCAAACTTTTTGTCTCCAGGGTGTGTTGCTGATGGCGCCAACGTTTGCCAAAAAGTTTGAGGCAAACGTTGGCCAAACTTTTTCTTCCCAGGGTGTTGATTTGTGATGCCAACGTTTGCCAAAAAGTTTGAGGCAAACATTGGCTCAAGCTTTTCTCCCAAAAGTTTGAGCTAAAGTTTGAGGCAAACTTTTGCTCAAGCCTTTTGTTCCCTGGTGTGTTTTCACTTATCCGAAAGTTTGAGCTAAAGTTTGTGGCAAACTTTTGCTCAAACCTTTTGTTCTCTCTTTCTCCTAGCCATTCCTTCTTGCTTCAACCTTTCTCCAAGCTTTCTTCACCTATCATCAATCAACCAAACACATCAAAGCTATGCTCAAAATCATGAGTTTGTTATTCTTTCATAATATGTGGCAATTATAGCATAAATCCTCATGAAATTGTGTTAATTCATCTATGGTTGATTAAATCAAAGGAAGCATGAAAATCCACCCAATTGGCTTGCTTATGGCTCAAGAAAGTGCATAAATCAATTGAAAACAAAAGAAAAAGGCTAGTGAAACTAGGCTAAGATGACTTGTCATCACAACACCAAACTTAAAGCTTGCTTGTCCCCAAGCAAGAAATAAATTATGCTCAAAGGTTCTTTCAATCAGAATGGATTTGAAGAATTACATGTACTATCCTGTGAGTGAAGTGATCAAGTGACAGTGGGGTGAACTCTAAATTATATGCTCATGCAAGGGCTTCAGTGCTTACTAGTCCCTACATCTTGGGAGTCTTAGGTCTTAGAACTTTCATCCAAATAATATCATGAAGATCTCTTTATATGTAATCACCTTGAAGCAGCTTATAGTTTCTTTGCTTTGGCTTTGACTCTAAGTGTCATGTCTCAAAGTGGCTCTTTAGATAAGCTTTCAATCAATACTCCTAAACCAGTTGGTTTTAAGGTATTAGGTGTTAAAGCACCCCTAAGGATTTACTTGCTCAAGCCTCTTTCTTTGACACAATTCAACCACAAGCATTTACTAGGATAACAACTCTTTGAGTTTTTGTTTCTCTTTTCTTTTCTGCCTAGTAATTGATGCTCAGAGCCTTGGGCCATGTTCTTTTTGTTTTTGTATTTTCTCTATTTTCTTTTGTTTTGTTTGCTGCTTCTTGGATTAATAAATGTTTGAGAATCTACACAATACTTCTTTGAACTCTATGTCCCGCCTATGAGCTCCCATGCAAGTTTTCATAAGCATGCAACCTCAATACATGATTATACAACTAGAACCACCACTTCTCCTAATCTTTTCCTTGCCTCAAAATTGTTTAATTCCTCAATCCTTCTTTTCAAAGAACATTTCATGTGATGCATTTTTGAAGTATTGAGTGCAAACAAGTGTGAAAAGTGTAGTATTGTGAATAATCAAGCATCTTAATTATTGAATTACAGAAAAACTATACTATGCAGACAAGCAGGGGTATTATATCACTTTCAATCATAGCAGTATCTGATATAAAACAATCACTGAACAATACAACCTTTTGGAATCTACTTGCTGTCCTCCTCCTCATCATCCTCATTGCTGGTTTTAGCATTCCTCTTTCATTTCTTTGGGTGATGATGCTTAATCCTTCCAAAAGCTTGTATGACACTCTGCAATGATATTGAAAGTTGCTTGTTCCCCAAGCACTTGAAAAATGGTTAGCATGCATGATTTATTTGTGGGCTTTTGAACTTACTTTGGTGTGGGAACACCAAACTTAGTGCCTTGCCAATGGTCCTTGTGCATCAGATTAACCATGTGTGAGACTCTTTTTTTTTCTTTTTCAAAAGTGACAAAACTAGAAACTTAGGAAACGGCAGCATAGTTAACCAGTTTATCTAAATGCTTGAAGCTAGCATTATGCAGAAAGTGAGAATGTGTTTTATGATGGGATTTTGGTGGAACACCAAACTTAGAATCCTTCATTCTTCCTTATATTGTTTTGGTGTGCAACACCAAACTTAGCTTCTTGCAATATAGATAAAACTAATTAACATTTTTATTAAAATAGCTATGAAAAGAAAACTACCTCAGGTTGGGTTTCCTCCCAACAAGCGCTCTTTTATTGTCATTAGCTTGACATCCTTCATCCTCTGATCATGGAAGTTGAGGCTTCTGTTGCCTTTGGTTTCCTCCTAAGTGAGGTTTTGCTTTGTGATGCTCATCCTGGATGATTGATTCTTTTCCTTCAGCCCTCTTCTCAACCATTTCTGTGAGGTTCTTAGCCAGTTGCTGCATTTGCCTCTCAATTCTTCTGAGTGAGGTTTCCTGGTTCTGTGTTATCTTTTCTTGGTGCTCCATCATTCTCTCTATTAAGATCTCCAAATTGGTGATCCTATGAAAGTGTTGTGAAATTTTTTGATTGTGAGGTATCTGGGGTTGGAGGGGTGGGTAGTGTGGTGGTATGTAGTGATTGTTGTTGATATGGTGGTGTTTTTGCAGGTTTGGGAAGTTAGGGTTGTTATAGTTGAAGTCCCTTTGTTCCTGATGCTGAGATTCCCTCATTCTTAGATAAGAATGTGGCTTCCATGGTGGAAATTGTGCATTCACTGTGGCAGGATGTAGAAAATCAATTTGTCTAGCTATTGACTCCAATTGTTGCTGAGTTTGCTGGTATAGCTGTTTGTTTTGGTTCATGATTGCCCTCACTCCTTCAAGATTCATTACCTCCTTTTCTGAAATTGCATTCCGTGGTGTCTCAAATGAGTGTTGGTTATTGGCTCTTTTGTCTTTGAACTCTGCAGTTCCTTGGATGGTTGCTGTTGTGTTGAGTAGGCCATCTGAGAAGTAATCCACCGCTCTTTTTGTTTCTGGGGTTAATCTTTCATAGAACGCTTGGAAACCCACTTTGTCACTTGCTTTCTTGTATCTTTCCCATGCTTTGAACAATGGTTCTTCCTCTCCTTTTATGAAAGGATGTATTCCCTCTTTCATCTTGATGTTTTGTTGGGATGAGGAGAATTTGGCTAGAAACTTGGCAACTAAATCATCCCAACTAGTGATACTTCCTTGGGGAAAGGTTTCAAGCCATTGTGCCGCTTCATCCTTTAGTGAGAAAGGAAATAACAAGAGCTTATAGGTATCATGATTTATACTATCGAGATTGACAGCACCACAAGTCCTCAGAAAAAGGGATAGGTGCTGTTTAGGATCCTCCAATGGATTTCCACCATAGGAACAATTGTTCTTGATTAGTGTAATGAGTTGCGGCTTCATGTTGTGGTGTTCTTCTTTCTCAAAAACTCCTTCTTCAATGATATCCTTCCCTCTGGCCTCTCTTCTTTCCTGTGACATATAAATCAACAAACGGAACACACAGTGGTATTCTTGAAAATTGAGTGTAGTCAGTTGAGACAAAACTTCAAACAGTTAGTGTGTTAGTCAAAAATTTGAGAAACAGAAAATAAAAATGCTAGATCTAGATCACCACCTTACTTAATCATTGTCAATCTAATCAATCCCTGGCAATGGCGCCAAAAACTTGATGTGCGGAAAACGATCCGACACAAAACTCACCGGCAAGTGTACCGGGTCGCATCAAGTAATAATAACTCACGGGAGTGAGGTCGATCCCACAGGGATTGAAGGATTGAGCAATTTTAGTTTAGTGGTTGATTTAGTCAAGCGAATCAAGATTTGGTTGAGAGATTTGTGATTTTCAGAATTTAAATTGCACAGAAAGTAAAGGTAATGGAAAATTTGCATGAAATTAAAGAGAACAGGAATTAGAGTGCTGAATCTTAAAGAACAAGAAATTAAATGGCAGAAACTTAGAACGCAAGAAATATAAACTGCAGAATCTTAAAGTGCAAGAAATGTAAATGGCTTGAATTGTAAAAGGGAATTGGGAATTGGATTTGCAGAAATTAAACAAGGAAAAGTAAAATTCAACACACAGAAGAGTGGAAGATGCCTTGGGTTGAATTGGATCTAAAACAGAAATATAAAAGAAAGCTTGAAAAGCAGTAAACAGAGAAATTGAAAATGGAAATCCAGATCTCAGGACTCAAGAGACTAGATAACCAAGTCTAGATCTCAATGCCTTCCTAGATCCAACAAGAGCAATTACAAAGGGAATGTAAATTGTAGAGAAAGTAGAAGAAGAAGCAATTATCAGAAACTGAAATTCAATTGTGCAGTAAAATTAAACAAGATCCCAAGGTGAGATTGAAACAGAATTTCTTCAATTCTCCACCCAAGATCCGAAGTAAGAAAAGTAAAAGAGTATTCAAGCAAGAACAAGGAGGAAGATAGATCAATTCTTCCCCTAAATTCTCTTGAATTATAACAACAATGCCAAAAATGTAAAAGTGAGCTCTCTACAAACTACCAAATCAAAACCGAAAAGAAAGCTCTCCTAGAAACATAAATCCTAATCTATTTATACACTTTCTTCAAATGGTCTTCAAGCCTTGGATTGGGCCTTTGCTCTTGATGGAATTGGGTTGATAGAGGCCTTGGTTGATTGCTCTTAGAGTTGGAAAAAGAACCGAAGTGAACCGGGTTGGGAATTATAAAAGCTTGAGTAAAAGTTTGAGTAAAAGTTTGAGGCAAACTTTTACTCAAACTTTTTGCATCAGCAACCCCATTCTTGCTGCTACCAACGTTTGAGCTAAAGTTTGGGGTCAAACTTTTGCTCAAACGTTGGCCCCCTTATGCACACTCATGGCGCCAACGTTTGCCAAAAAGTTTGGGGCAAACATTGGCGCAAACTTTTTGTCTCCAGGGTGTGTTGCTGATGGCGCCAACGTTTGCCAAAAAGTTTGAGGCAAACGTTGGCGCAAACTTTTTCTCCCCAGGGTGTTGATTTGTGATACCAACGTTTGCCAAAAAGTTTGAGGCAAACGTTGGCTCAAGCTTTTCTCCCAAAAGTTTGAGCTAAAGTTTGAGGCAAACTTTTGCTCAAGCTTTTTGTTCCCTGGTGTGTTTTCACTTATCCGAAAGTTTGAGCTAAAGTTTGAGGCAAACTTTTGCTCAAACTTTTTGTTCTCTCTTTCTCCTAGCCATTCCTTCTTGCTTCAACCTTTCTCCAAGCTTTCTTCACCTATCATCAATCAACCAAACACATCAAAGCTATGCTCAAAATCATGAGTTTGTCATTCTTTCATAATATGTGGCAATTATAGCATAAATCCTCATGAAATTGTGTTAATTCATCTTTGGTTGATTAAATCAAAGGAAGCATGAAAATCCACCCAATTGGCTTGCTTATGGCTCACGAAAGTGCATAAATCAATTGAAAACAAAAGAAAAAGGCTAGTGAAACTAGGCTAAGATGACTTGTCATAAAAAAGTATTATTGAAATAAAATTTTTATTTCAAAATACAAAATTTTTCATTTGTTTGAATTTTTAAATTTGAAAATTAAATTTTTTATTCAAAGTAGAAAATAAAATAAAGTTTAGCAATATTTTGAAGACAAAAAAAAGATGAAAACTTTTTTTTATTAATTTTTAAACTAAAAAAATAAATTTTTTTGCCTAAAAGTATAAAAATAAAGAATTTCAAAAATATCCAATTTCCAAAAAATTTAAAAAGTTTAAATTTTTAAAAATAATTTATTCTATATTTGTGAAAAAATAACTTTATCCGGTGAAAAAATATTCTTGAAAAAAACATTTGATTTCAAAACACAAAATTTTTTGTTTTTTTGAATTTTTAAATTTAAAAATTAAATTTTTTATTTAAAGTAGAAAAATAAAATAAAATCCAACAATATTTCGAAGACAAAAAAAAGATGAAAACTTTTTATTTTTAAATTTTAAAACCAAAAAAATAAATTTTTTTGCCTAAAAGTATAAAAATAAAGAATTTAAAAAATATACAATAAATAAAAAATTTAAAAAGTTTAAATTTTTAAAATTAATTTATTCTATATTTGTTAAAAAATAGCTTTATCCGGTGAAAAAAAGTTTTCTTGAAATAAAATTTTTATTTCAAAATACAAAATTTTTCATTTGTTTGATTTTTAAATTTGAAAATTAAATTTTTTATTCAAAGTAGAAAATAAAATAAAGTCCAGCAATAATTTGAAGACAAAAAAAAAGATGAAAACTTTTTTTTAATTTTGAAACTAAAAAAATAATTTTTTTGCCTAAAAGTATAAAAACAAAGAATTTCAAAAATATCCAATAAACAAAAAATTTAAAAAGTTTAAATTTTTTAAAGTAATTTATTCTATATTTGTGAAAAAATAACTTTATCCGGTAAAAAAAATATTCTTGAAAAAAACATTTGATTTCAAAACACGAAATTTTTTGTTTTTTTGAATTTTTAAATTTAAAAATTAAATTTTTTATTTAAAGTAGAAAAATAAAATAAAATCTAGCAATATTTCGAAGAAAAAAAAAAGCTGAAAACTTTTTATTTCTAAATTTTGAAACCAAAAAAATAATTTTTTTTGCCTAAAATTATAAAAATAAAGAATTTAAAAATATACAATAAATAAAAAATTTAAAAAGTTTAAATTTTTAAATTTTTAAAATTAGTTTATTCTATATTTGTGAAAAAATACCGTTATCCGGTGAAAAAAAATATTCTTGAAATAAATTTTTATTTCGAAGTACAAAATTTTTCATTTGTTTGATTTTTAAATTTGAAAATTAAATTTTTTATTCAAAGTAGAAAATAAAATAAAGTTTAGCAATATTTTGAAGACAAAAAAAAGATGAAAACTTTTTTTTTTAATTTTGAAACAAAAATAAAAATAAAGAAATTTAAAAATATCCAATTTCCAAAAAATTTAAAAAGTTAAAATTTTTAAAACTAATTTATTCTATATTTGTGAAAAAATAACTTTATCCGGTGAAAAATATTCTTGAAAAAAACATTTGATTTCAAAACACAAAATTTTTTGTTTTTTTGAATTTTTAAATTTAAAAATTAAATTTTTTATTTAAAGTAGAAAAATAAAATAAAATCCAGCAATATTTCGAAGACAAAAAAAAAGATGAAAACTTTTTATTTTTAAATTTTAAAACCAAAAATATAAATTTTTTTGCCTAAAAGTATAAAAATAAAGAATTTAAAAAATATACAATAAATAAAAAATTAAAAAAGTTTAAATTTTTAAATTTTTAAAATTAATTTATTCTATATTTGTTAAAAAATAGCTTTATCCGGTGAAAAAAAGTTTTCTTGAAATAAAATTTTTATTTCAAAATACAAAATTTTCATTTGTTTGATTTTTAAGTTTGAAAATTAAATTTTTTATTCAAAGTAGAAAATAAAATAAAGTCCAGCAATATTTTGAAGACAAAAAAAAAAGATGAAAACTTTTTTTTTAATTTTGAAACTAAAAAAATAATTTTTTTGCCTAAAAGTATAAAAATAAAGAATTTCAAAAATATCCAATAAACAAAAAATTTAAAAGGTTTAAATTTTTTAAAGTAATTTATTCTATATTTGTGAAAAAATAACTTTATCCGGTGAAAAAAATATTCTTGAAAAAAACATTTGATTTCAAAACACAAAATTTTTTGTTTTTTTGAATTTTTAAATTTAAAAATTAAATTTTTTATTTAAAGTATAAAAATAAAATAAAATCTAGCAATATTTCTAAGAAAAAAAAGCTGAACACTTTTTATTTTTAAATTTTGAAACCAAAAAAATAAATTTTTTTGCCTAAAATTATAAAAATAAAGAATTTAAAAATATTCAATAAATAAAAATTTAAAAAGTTTAAATTTTTAAATTTTTAAAATTAGTTTATTCTATATTTGTGAAAAAATACCGTTATCCGGTGAAAAAAATATTCTTGAAATAAAATTTTTATTTCGAAGTACAAAATTTTTCATTTGTTTGATTTTTAAATTTGAAAATTAAAATTTTTATTCAAAGTAGAAAATAAAATAAAGTTTAGCAATATTTTGAAGACAAAAAAAAGATGAAAACTTTTTTTTTAATTTTGAAACAAAAATAAAAATAAAGAATTTTAAAAATATCCAATTTCCAAAAAATTTAAAAAGTTAAAATTTTTAAAAGTAATTTATTCTATATTTGTGAAAAAATAACTTTATCCGGTGAAAAAAAATATTCTTGAAAAAAACATTTGATTTCAAAACACAAAATTTTTTGTTTTTTTTTATTTTTAAATTTAAAAATTAAATTTTTTATTTAAAGTAGAAAATAAAATAAAATCTAACAATATTTCAAAGAAAAAAAAAGCTGAAAACTTTTTATTTTTAAATTTTGAAACCAAAAAAATAATTTTTTTGCCTAAAATTATAAAAATAAAGAATTTAAAAATATACAATAAATAAAAAATTTAAAAAGTTTAAATTTTTAAATTTTTAAAATTAGTTTATTCTATATTTGTGAAAAAATACCGTTATCCGGTGAAAAAAAATATTCTTGAAATAAAATTTTTATTTCGAAGTACAAAATTTTTCATTTGTTTGATTTTTAAATTTGAAAATTAAATTTTTTATTCAAAGTAGAAAATAAAATAAAGTTTAGCAATATTTTGAAGACAAAAAAAGATGAAAACTTTTTTTTAATTTTGAAACAAAAAAAATAATTTTTTTTGCCTAAAAGTATAAAAATAAAGAATTTCAAAAATATCCAATTTCCAAAAAATTTAAAAAGTTTAAATTTTTAAAAGTAATTTATTCTATATTTGTGAAAAAATAACTTTATCCGATGAAAAAAAATATTCTTGAAAAAAACATTTGATTTCAAAACACAAAATTTTTTGTTTTTTTTAATTTTTAAATTTAAAAATTAAATTTTTTATTTAAAGTAGAAAAATAAAATAAAATCCAGCAATATTTCGAAGACAAAAAAAGATGAAAACTTTTTATTTTTAAATTTTGAAACCAAAAAAATAAATTTTTTTGCCTAAAAGTATAAAAATAAAGAATTTAAAAAATATACAATAAATAAAAAATTTAAAAAGTTTAAATTTTTAAATTTTTAAAATTAATTTATTCTATATTTGTGAAAAAATAGCTTTATCCGGTGAAAAAATATTCTTGAAATAAAATTGTGATTTCGAAATAAAAAAATTTTCATTTTTTTGAATTTCTAAAATTGAAAATTAAATTTTTTATTCAAAGTAGAAAAATAAAATAAAGTCCAGCAATATTTTGAAGACAAAAAGAAGATGAAAACTTTTTATTTTTAAATTTTGAAACAAAAAAAATAAAATTTTCCCTAAAAGTATAAAAATAAAGAATTTCAAAAATATCCAATAAACAAAAAATTTAAAAATTTTAAATATTTAAAATTAATTTATTCTATATTTGTGAAAAAATAGCTTTATCCGGTGGAAAAAAACTATTCTTGAAATAAAATTTTTATTTCAAAATACAAAATTTTTCATTTGTTTGATTTTTAAATTTGAAAATTAAATTTTTTATTCAAAGTAGAAAATAAAATAAAGTCTAGCAATATTTTGAAGACAGAAAAAGAACTTTTTTTTTTAATTTTGAAACTAAAAAAATAATTTTTTGCCTAAAAGTATAAAAATAAAGAATTTCAAAAATATCCAATAAACAAAAAATTTAAAAAGTTTAAATTTTTAAAAGTAATTTATTCTATATTTGTGAAAAAATAACTTTATCCGGTGAAAAAAAATATTCTTGAAAAAAACGTTTGATTTCAAAACACGAAATTTTTTGTTTTTTTGAATTTTTAAATTTAAAAATTAAATTTTTTATTTAAAGTAGAAAAATAAAATAAAATCCAGCAATATTTCAAAGAAAAAAAAAAGATGAAAACTTTTTATTTTTAAATTTTGAAACCAAAAAAATAATTTTTTTTGCCTAAAATTATAAAAATAAAGAATTTAAAAAAATACATGATGACATGTCATCATGTCATGTTTTTCTATGCTTTTTCATACAAGAAATTAATGATTAGTGCTTAAATATTGCATTCTTTGGTGTTTAAATGGTATATTTCTTTGATCTTTTGATTTGATAAACTCTGTAGGAAATAAGAAGAAAAAGAAGCAAAGAAGCACAAAATAAGCTAAAAAGGAGAAAAAAGAGCTTTGGGGCACACTTTGAAGTTGGAGCACACTTTGGAGCCTTAGGCCACGCTTTTAAAAGCGTGGCCCATGACCAAATCAAGGAAGCTTCATCAGCACAGCCACCCAGGAGCTCAACATTTGCGCCAACGTTTGCCTCAAACGTGAGGTCAAACGTTGGCTAAGGAATACCTTGGGAAATGTTGCGCCACAACAACCTGAAGGGGTATACTTCCAACAAGAATAACTTGAGCTACAGAGCTTCAAATGAGGTGATTCAAAAAGCAATGGAAAGTAGGAATCAAGAGCTTTCCAAGAATATATGGCACTGCATGGTGGACACTAAAATTGAGGGAGAAAACTGCCCCGAAATGTGCATAAACGAACATGGTGTCAACCTGCAGTGAGGCCAACTGACCTCTGCACCTTCGACGGAGTATAACTCGAGTTGTCAAGCTCCAAATGATGCTCTTCCAACGGCATTGGAAAGTAGACATTCAGGGCTTTCCAACAATGTATAATAGTATGGGGTGGACAGCACGTTCGAGCCTCCAAAACTGGCAATGTTCCCAACGTTTGCGCCAACGTTTGCCTCAAACGTGAGGTCAAACGTTGGCCACCTTTGAGCATGGAAGAGCACCCCTGATTGATGATTTAAATGAACCACGTTTGCGCCAACGTTTGCCTCAAATGTTAGGCCAAACGTTAGCTAGAAGAGCTACTTGGGAAAGGCCACGTTTGAGCTCACGTTTGACCTCAAACGTTGGCTCAAACATGGATGACAGTAAGGGGCCGATCTGCATAATGGGTTTTACGAAGACGTTTGAGTCAACGTTTGCCTCAAATATTGACTCAAACGTGAATTGCTCAACAATCCAATTTGCACGCAAATTTCTCCTCAAGACCAAGGCCATCCGAATCCATCTTCAACCCAATTCCACTCCAAAGCAAGCAAAGCCCATTATCATCACTCAAAGGCACAAGAGATAGATAAAATAGGAATTTCATTTAACTGTAATTTGTCTTTAATTTCACTTTCATTTTCATTTTCATTTTGTAAAAAGCCTATATAAGGCATCATTTTCATCTTTGTAAAGGCGAGCTTCATTAGAGAGCATAGAGGCTGGCTCCACGAGGGAGCATTAGGAATAGAGAACTCTCTCTCTTTAGTTTTTCTCTTTGTTTTGAATCTTGGGTTGAGAATTGAAGGAATTCTGTTTCATTCTCACTTTGAGATTTCTCTTGTTCTTCTTCTACAAAATTTCAGTGAATTAAGGATTTGAATCAACACTCTGTTTACTGCTTTCATCTTCATTTCTTTTGCAAATTGTTCTTTATTGGATCAAGGAAGGACTTGTGATCTAGACTTGTTTTCTAGTCTCATTGAGCCCCTGAGATCTTCACTTGTCTTTCTAGATTTCACAATTGATTTGAGTTTTCTTGCTGATTTGCTTTTCTGCTACAATTTCCTTCTCTGCAATTTTTACCTTCTACTGCATTGCTTCCAATTTACATTTCCTGCACATTTACATTCTACACTTTAACTTTGAGCTTGCTGCAAATCTGAATTTACTTTTCTTGCCTTGGATCCATTGCTTTCTTTAATTTTCAGCACCCAGCCCCCCTTTACTTTTCGTGCAATTTACATTTCTTGTCATTTAAGTTTCTGCAATTTACATTGCTTGTTCTTTAAGTTTTTGCCCATTTACATTCTGCAACTTTAATTTCCTGTCATTTAAAATTCTGTTGGTTACAATTTCACACAATTCACTTCAATGTTAGCTTGACTAAACTAATCACCCATTGAAGTTGCTTGATCCATCAATCCCTGTGGGATCGACCTCACTATAAGTGAGTTTTACTACTTGATGCGACCCGGTATACTTGCCGGTGAGTTTTAGGTGTTTTGAAAATTCATTTTTCCATAAAAACACCATCAAGTTTTTGGCACCGTTGCCGGGGATTGATTTAGATCAACAATGATTAAGTGGGTGAGAAGTCTAGATCAAGCATTTTCTTTATTTTTGTTCTCTGTTCTAAGTTGAAACCAAGGTGTTTGAGTTATTGCCTCACTAAGAAATTCATCTCTGAGATATGAATTTCAATTTTCCTTGGTGTTGTGTTTTACAAAATTCAAATGGAGTTCAACTCATCTTATGATCAAACAAAATTTATGGGATATTACCCACCATCACCAATCTCTAATGGTGGCTGGGGATATCACCAAGAAAATACAAATTCTAAGCACTCCAATTCATGGAGATTTGCTTCAGAGACACAAGATGAGCAAGAAAATCATATGGGATACCAACCACCACCACAAAATGATTCATATCATTATCCTCATGGTAGATGGAAGCATCACCAAAGAATGGAAGAGCATCCACCCTCACGTCCCAGTTTCTCATTTGAAAGTTCTTCATCACTTGATTATTCCTCAACACAAAGTTTTCCCCAAAATCCATACAAGTCATCCCATCAATCACACAACTCATTCCACACCCCTCAACACAACTTCACCACAATACATCCATGTCACCAAAATTATTCTCAACCTTCATCTCTTGAACCAACAGATGAGGATTACCTTCAAGCCATTGAAATACATAGAAAACTAGTGGAAAGATACACAAAATCCCCATCCTGGAAAGAAATCATCTTCAAGAAGATGAATGGGCCCTTAGAACAAACAAGGGGAAACTTAGAACCATCAAACAGTAAGGATGAAGACCAATTGATGGATGTGAAGGATAAAGTGGAAGAGCAAGATGAGGAGGCTACTGCATCAAGTAAACTTTCAATAAAGAATGAGGTGGTTGAAAATAAAACTGCACTTGAGATGACAAGAGAACATAAAGACTCACAACTCTCACAAACGTCCCTGACCCAAAAACTCTCAACAATTGAATCTGTGATTGAAAAATATGAAGAGGAGATGAAGAAATGTTGGAAAGATCAACAAACCTCCTCAATGAAAAAGCTATTAAGTCAAATGTTGAGTGAAAGGGAGGAAGTGGAAGAGCAAGAAAGTGAAAAAGACAACCAAAGAATTTCAAACTCAAGTGAAGCATAGAAGTACATGGAACCACCAATTCAAAAGGTTTTGGATGAATACAAAAACTCCAATAATCACACAGCAACCAAGTCTTGAATCCAAAGGAGTGAAGGCAACTAGCAAGAACACCAATTCGGTCCCTAATCCAGCAAGCAAGATCAATCAAGCCATTTGCAAAAGGAAGCTTGCTGAGGAAAGGCCAAGACAAGGGACACTAGCTGAATCCTTTCCTCCTTTGAGGTCATTCCTCTTAACAAACTGGAAGAAGAGGAAGAAAGTGAAGAACAACATGTCAAGCTAATGACACTAAAAGAGCACTTGTTGGGAGGTAACCCAACAGTAGGTAACGTTTCTCTTCTATGCTTTGTTCTCTTTCTTTACTTTGTTTAAATTCAATAAAATAGCATATGGTTACATTCTAAGTTTGGTGTTGCCTTGCAACAAATTGTTTTCAATCTTTTTGGATGATTGCATCAAATAAAAAAAATGAAAGTGACACACCAAGATTCTAAGTTTGGTGTGCCACTTATTTTTCTATGCAAATCATTCAGCAACACCACTTGTTTGCATAATCATAATGTTCTTTGCATTGTTATCTTTCTTTTAGTGAGACAATTTTAGTTTTCTCTTTGTTTTTAGTCATTCCCTTGTTTTAAATGCTTTCTTTTACTTACTGTGTTTGTTAATACACTACCAAGAGAGCTTTATTCATGATAGATTCTTGGCTTGGTGATTGTATTTAACATATAACAGTTTCTTTCGTTTAGTTCTATTTCAAATAAATTGACATGTGGTTGCATTCTAAGTTTGGTGTTGCTATGCAACAAAATTTGGTTCTAATCCTTACAAGATACTTGCATCAATTCCAAGTGAAAGTGTCACACTAAGTTTGGTGTGCCACTTATTCTTTATACAAAGTATTATGCTCACCTTCTTAAGTTTGCAATCACAATGTCTCTGTCTCTTGTGCCTTGATTATTATCCTTAATTTTGCTTGCTTAGAACACATGTACTACTAATTTTTCATTGTGTAAGACATTCATGATCCATCTTAGCCCCATAGCCATTGTTCTAATTGTCGCTTGAGGATGAGCAAGCATTCTGAGTTTGGCAAGGGAAAGAGAAGAATAGAGGAAAAAGGACAACAATAATGAAGATGAACTACAAAGTTGTAGAGTTCCTTTTCTTCTCATTTGTTTCAAGCACTATAAACTACATGATTATCTTTACCTTCTCTGTATGCACCATCAAGTTATGGGTGAGTTATGGGTGTTTTGGAAATTCGTTTTTTTCGCAAAAACACCATCAAGTTTTTGGCGCCGTTGCCGGGGATTGATTTAGATCAACAATGATTAAGTGGGTGAGAAGTCTAGATCAAGCATTTTCTTTATTTTTGTTCTCTGTTCTAAGTTGAAACCAAGGTGTTTGAGTTATTGCCTCACTAAGAAATTCATCTCTGAGATATGAATTTCAATTTTCCTTGGTGTTGTGTTTTACAAAATTCAAATGGAGTTCAACTCATCTTATGATCAAACAAATTTTATGGGATATTACCCACCATCACCAATCTCTAATGGTGGTTGGGAATATCACCAAGAGAATACACATTCTGAGCACTCCAATTCATGGAGATTTGCTTCAGAGACACAAGATGAGCAAGAAAATCATATGGGATACCAACCACCACCACAAAATGATTCATATCATTATCCTCATGGTGGATGGAAGCATCACCAAAGAATGGAAGAGCATCCACCCTCACATCCCAGTTTCTCATTTAAAAGTTCTTTATCACTTGATTATGCCTCAACACAAAGTTTCCTCCAAAATCCATACAAGTCATCCCATCAATCACACAACTCATTCCATACCCCTCAACACAACTTCACCACAACACATCCATGTCACCAAAATTACTCTCAACCTTCATCTCTTGAATTAGCAGTTGAGGATTACCTTCAATGGTCCAAAGAACCCTTAGAAAGCCAATGCCAAGCCATTGAAATACACAGAAAACTCGTGGAAAGACAAAAACTTGATGTGTGGAAAATGATCCAACACGAAACTAACCGGCAAGTGCATCGGGTCGCATCAAGTAATAAAACTCACGGGAGTGAGGTCGATCCCACAGGGATTGAAGGATTGAGCAATTTTAGTTTAGTGGATGACTTAGTCTAGCGAATCAAGAGTTGATTTGAGTGGTTTGTATTTGACAGAAGCTAAATTGCATGAAATTTAAAAGGGAGAGGGACAATTGACAAGAAATTAAAGAGGGCAAAAAATAAAAGTGCTGAATCTTAAAGAATAAGAAATTAAATTGCAGAAACTTAGATTGCAAGAAATGTAAATTGCAGAATCTTAAGATGCAAGAAATTTAAATAACTTGAATCGTAAAGGGAATTGGGATTTGGATTTCCATGAATTAAACAAGAGAAAGTAAAATTTAACAAACAGAAATGTAACAGATGGACTCAATTAAATCGGATCTTGAATAAAAATGAAAATAAGATTGGTGTAGCAACGAAACAAGAAAATTGAAATTGAAAGCTGTAGATCTCAGGACTCAAGAGACTAGATAGCCAAGTCTAGATCTCACTGCCTTCCTAGATCCAGCAAGAACAATTGCAAAGGAAATGAAGAAAAGTAAATTGCAGCAATAGTAGAAGAAGAAGCAATTAACAGAAATGGAAATTCAATTATGCAGAAAATTAAACAAGATCTCAAGGTGAGATTGAAACAGAAGTTCTTCAATTCTCCACCCAAGATCCAAAGCAAGAAAAGTAAAGAGTGCTGAGCAAGAACAAGGAAGAAGAGGGATCAATTCTCCTTCCTAATTCTCTTGACTTCTAAAAACAACAACTAAAATGTAAAGGTGAGCTCTCTCTCTAAGTGTTCTAAGAATTCTAAAAGAAAAGCTTCCGGAAAACTTAAATCCTAAGCTATTTATACACTTTCTTCAAATGGTCTTCAAGCCTTGAATTGGGCCTTTGCTCTTGATGAAATTGGGTTGATAAAAGCCTCTATTGATTGCACTTGGAGTTGGAGAGAAACCCATTGTGAATCGGGACATAAAGCACAAAAGCTTGAGTCAAAGTTTGAGATAAACTTTGGCTCAAGCTTTTTATACCAGCCACACCCTTTTGCTGCTATCCACGTTTGAGCTAAAGTTTGAGGTCAAACTTTAAGCCAAACGTGGATCACCTTGTATGCATGTGTGGCACCAACGTTTGCCAAAAAGCTTGAGGCAAACGTTGGTGCAAGCTTTTTCTCCCCTGGGTATGTTGGTGTGGCGCCAACGTTTGCCAAAAAGCTTGAGGCAAACGTTGGCGCAAGCTTTTTCCTCCAGGGTGTTTGTTTTGTGGTGCCAACGTTTGCCAAAAAGCTTGAGGCAAACGTTGGCGCAAGCTTTTGCTCCATCCAGGGTGTTTTCAACTCTTCCAAAAGTTTGAGCTAAAGCTTGAGGCAAGCTTTGGCTCAAGCTTTTTGTTCTCTCTTGCTCCTAGCCATTCCTTCTTTCTTCAACCTTCTTCAAAACTCTTTTCACCTATCATCAATCAATCAAAACAATCAAAGCTATGCTCAAAATCATGAGTTTGTTATTCTTTCATAATATATGATAATTATAGCACAAAATCTCATGAAATTGCATTAATTCATACATGGTTGATTGAATCAAAGGAAATATGAAATTCTACCCAATTGGCTTACTTATGGCTCAAGAAAGTGCATAAAAACAATTGAAAAAAAAAGAAAAAGACTAGTGAAACTAGGCTAAGATGACTTGTCATCACATGTGTGTATTGATGACAAGTCATCTTAGCCTAGTTTCACTAGCCTTTTTCTTTTGTTTTCAATTGAATTATGCACTTTCTTGAGCCATAAGCAAGCAAATTGGGTAGATTTTCATGTTTCCTTTGATTTAATCAACCATGTATGAATTCATGCTATTTCATGAGGTTTTATGCTATAATTGCCACATATTATGAAAGAATGAATATCTCATGATTTTGAGCATAGCTTTGATGTGTTTGGTTGATTAATGATAGGTGAAGAAAGCTTGGAGAAAGGTTGAAGCAAGAAGGAATGGTTAGGAGGAAGAGAGAACAAAAAGTTTGAGCAAAAGTTTGCCTCAAACTTTAGCTCAAACTTTTGGATTAATTGAAAATGAACCAGGAAGCAAAAAGTTGGAGCAAAAGTTAGCCTCAAACTTTTCGGCTAACTTTTGGGCAAAAAGTTGGAGCAAAAGTTAGCCTCAAACTTTTTGGCTAACTTTTGAGCAAAAAGCTGGAGCAAAAGTTAGCCTCAAACTTTTTGGCTAACTTTTGGCATGAAAAACACTCCCTGGATGAGCAAAAGTTTGCGCCAACGTTAGCCCCTAACTTTTTGGCTAACGTTGGCGCCATGAGTATGCAAGGGGAGGCCAACGTTGGAGCAAAAGTTAGACCCCTAACTTTTGCCCCAACGTTGGTATCAGCAAGGAAGGGTGGCTGATGTGAAAATTTGGAGTAAAAGTTAGCCTCCAACTTTTACTCCAACTTTTACTCAAGCTTTCATGATTCCAACCCGGTTCAATTCGGTTCTTCTCCAAACTCCAAGAGCAATCAACCAAGGCCTCTATCAACCCAATTCCATCAAGAGCAAAGACCCAATTGAAGGCTTGAAGACCATTTGAAGAAAGTGTATAAATAGAATAGGATTTAAGTTTTTAAGGGAGCTTTTCCCTTGGAGTTTTTAGAAAGAGTTTTCGGAGAGCTTTTGCTATTGAGTGAATTTTAATTTCTAAGTCTCGGGGAAGGAGAATTGAATTCCCTTCCTCTTAGTGTTCTTGTTTTCAATTTCAATTACAATTGTCTTGGATCTTGGGTTGGAGAATTGAAGAAATTCTGTTTCAATCTCATCCTGAGACCTCTCTGCTTTATTTTACTGCACAATTGAATTCAGTTTCGGTTAATTGCTTTTCATCTACTTTCTTTGCAATCTACATTTCCTTTGCAATTGTTCTTGTTGGATCTAGGAAGGCATTGAGATCTAGACTTGGTTTTCTAGTCTCTTGGGTCCTGAGATCCGGAATTCCCATTTCCCATTCTCTGTTTACTGTTTTCATGCTCATTTACAATTCTGTTTTAAGATCCGGTTCAATTCCATTCATACTTTACTTCTCTGTTTGTTGCAATTTACTTTTCCTTGTTTAAATTCTGCAAATCCAATTCCCAATTCCCTTTACAATTCAAGCCATTTACATTTCTTGCACTTTAAGATTCTGCAATTTACATTTCTTGCGTTCTAAGTTTCTGCCATTTAATTTCTTGTTCTTTAAGATTCAGCACTTTAAATTTCAGTTCTCTTTAATTTCATGCCAATTACCCATTCCCCTTACTTTCCATGCAATTTAAATTCTGCAAATCACAAATCTCTCAACCAAATCTTGATTCGCTTGACTAAATCAACCACCAAACTAAAATTGCTCAATCCTTCAATCCCTGAGGGATCGACCTCACTCCCGTGAGTTATTATTACTTGATGCGACCCGGTGCACTTGCCGGTTAGATTTGGGTGTTTTGGAGAAATTCGTTTTTACACAAAAATATCCCATCAAGTTTTTGGCGCCATTGCCGGGGATTGATTAGATTGACAATGATTAAGTGAGGTGGTGATCTAGATCTAGCATTTTTATTTTCTGTTTCTCTAATTTTTGATTGACACACTAACTGTTTGAATTTTTGCCTGAGCTAATTGAAACCTCACTTTAGCAATAGAGTGAAGTTTTCTTGGTTTATCTTGCTGAATATGATTCTCATAGCTTGATAAATAAACGAGAGAAGTGATTTTCGTTCATTAATCTCTCAAGTTTACCAACTGTTTGACACATGGTGTCAACTAATCCTCTGACTACATTCTGGCATGAGAATATCCAATTTTCATTTGGATTGTTTGTGATTGTGCAGGTCATGGAGGAAAGGAATCCTACAGCAAGAGGAGAAAAACTGAGGCATTATGATTTCCAGCCTCCATAATCAAAGAGCAAGATGTCAAGCTAGTGACAATAAAAGAGCGCTTGTTGGGAGGCAACCCAACCTGAGGTAGTTCTCTTTTCATATCTATTTCAATAAAAAGGTTAATTAGTTTTATCTATATTGCAAGAAGCTAAGTTTGGTGTTGCACACCAAAACAATCTAAGGGAGAATGAAGGATTCTAAGTTTGGTGTTCCACCAAAATCCCATCATAAAACACATTCTCACTCTCTGCATAATGCTAGCTTCAAGCATTTAGATAAACTAGTTAACTATTCTGCTGTTTCCTAGTTTTCAGTTTTATTACTTTTGAAAAAGAAAAAGAGTTTCACACATGGTTAATTCGATGCATGAGAACCATTGGCAAGGTACTAAGTTTGGTGTTCCCACACCAAAGTAAGTTCAAGGGCCCACAAATAAATCATGCATGCTAACCATTTTTCAAGTGCTTGGGGAACAAGCAATTTTCAATACCATTGTAGAGGTCCATACAAGCTTTTGGAAGGATTAAGCATCATCAACCAAAGAAATGAAAGAGGAATGTATGGATCAGTGATGATGATGATGAGGAGTAGAGCAAGTAAACTCCAAAAGGTTGTATTGTTAAGTGATTATCTTACATCAAACACTGCTATGATTGAGAGTGGTTTTGTTTCCCTGATTTTCTGTCTGCATAGCATAGTTTTTTTGTAATTCAATAACTAAGATGCTTGACTATTCACAACACTACACTTTTCACACTTGTTTGCACTCAATATTTCAAAAATGCATCACATGAAAGTTCTTTGAAAAGAAGGATTGAGGAATCAAACAATTTTGAGGCAAGCAAAAGATTAGGAGAAGTGGTGGTTCTAGTTGTATGATTATGTATTGAGGTTGCATGCTTGTGAAAACTTGCATGGGAGCTCATAGGCAGGACATGAAGTTCAAAGAAGTATTGTGGATATTCTCAAAAATCTATTGATCCAAGAAGCAGCAAACAAAACAAAAGAAAATAAAGAAAATACAAAAGCAAAAAGAGCATGGCCCAAGGCTCTGAGCATCAATTACTAGGCAGAAAAGAAAGAAGAAACAATGACTCAAAGAGTTGTTAGCCTAGTAAATGCTTGTGGTTGAGTTGTGTCAAGGAAAGAGGCTTGAGCAAGTAAATCCTTAGGGGTGCTTTAACACCTAATACCTTAAAACCAACTGGTTTAGGAGTATTGATTGAAAGCTTATCTAAAGAGCCGCTTTGAGACATGACACTTAGAGTCAAGGCCAAAGCAAAGAAACTATAAGCTGCTTCAAGGTGACTACATATAAAGAGATCTCCATGATACCATTTGGATGAAAATCCTAAGACCTAAGACTCCCAATATGTGAGGACTAGTGAGCACTGAAGCCCTTGCAAGAGCATATGATTTAGAGTTCACCCCACTGACACTCAATCACTTCACTCACAGGACCTTACAATTTATTCTTCAATCCGTCTTAATTGAAAGAACCTATGAGCATAATTCATTTCTTGCTTGGGGACAAGCAAGCTTTAAGTTTGGTGTTGTGATGACAAGTCATCTTAGCCTAGTTTCACTAGCCTTTTTCTTTTGTTTTCAATTGAATTATGCACTTTCTTGAGCCATAAGCAAGCCAATTGGGTAGATTTTCATGTTTCCTTTGATTTAATCAACCATGTATGAATTCATGCTATTTCATGAGGTTTTATGCTATAATTGTCACATATTATGAAAGAATGAATATCTCATGATTTTGAGCATAGCTTTGATATGTTTGGTTGATTAATGATAGGTGAAGAAAGCTTGGAGAAAGGTTGAAGCAAGAAGGAATGGTTAGGAGGAAGAGAGAACAAAAAGTTTGAGCAAAAGTTTGCCTCAAACTTTAGCTCAAACTTTTGGATTAATTGAAAATGAACCAGGAAGCAAAAAGTTGGAGCAAAAGTTAGCCTCAAACTTTTTGGCTAACTTTTGGGCAAAAAGCTGGAGCAAAAGTTAGCCTCAAACTTTTTGGCTAACTTTTGGCATGAAAAACACTCCCTGGATGAGCAAAAGTTTGCGCCAACGTTAGCCCCTAACTTTTTGGCTAACGTTGGCGCCATGAGAATGCAAGGGGAGGCCAACGATGGAGCAAAAGTTAGACCCCTAACTTTTGCCCCAACGTTGGTATCAGCAAAGAAGGGTGGCTGATGTGAAAAGTTGGAGTAAAAGTTAGCCTCCAACTTTTACTCCAACTTTTACTCAAGCTTTCATGATTCCAACCCGGTTCAATTCGGTTCTTCTCCAAACTCTAAGAGCAATCAACCAAGGCCTCTATCAACCCAATTCCATCAAGAGCAAAGGCCCAATTGAAGGCTTGAAGACCATTTGAAGAAAGTGTATAAATAGCATAGGATTTAAGTTTTTAAGGGAGCTTTTCCCTTGGAGTTTTTAGAAAGAGTTTTCGGAGAGCTTTTGGTATTGAGTGAATTTTAATTTCTAAGTCTCGGGGAAGGAGAATTGAATTCCCTTCCTCTTAGTTTTCTTGTTTTCAATTTCAATTACAATTGTCTTGGATCTTGGGTTGGAGAATTGAAGAAATTCTGTTTCAATCTCATCCTGAGACCTCTCTGCTTTATTTTACTGCACAATTGAATTCAGTTTCGGTTAATTGCTTTTCATCTACTTTCTTTGCAATCTACATTTCCTTTGCAATTGTTCTTGTTGGATCTAGGAAGGCATTGAGATCTAGACTTGGTTTTCTAGTCTCTTGGGTCCTGAGATCCGGAATTCCCATTTCCTATTCCCTGTTTACTGTTTTCATGCTCATTTACAATTCTGTTTTAAGATCCGGTTCAATTCCATTCATCCTTTACTTCTCTGTTTGTTGCAATTTACTTTTCCTTGTTTAAATTCTGCAAATCCAATTCCCAATTCCCTTTACAATTCAAGCCATTTACATTTCTTGCACTTTAAGATTCTGCAATTTACATTTCTTGCGTTCTAAGTTTCTGCCATTTAATTTCTTGTTCTTTAAGATTCAGCACTTTAAATTTCAGTTCTCTTTAATTTCATGCCAATTACCCATTCCCCTTACTTTCCATGCAATTTAAATTCTGCAAATCACAAATCTCTCAACCAAATCTTGATTCGCTTGACTAAATCAACCACCAAACTAAAATTGCTCAATCCTTCAATCCCTGTGGGATCGACCTCACTCCCGTGAGTTATTATTACTTGATGCGACCCGGTGCACTTGCCGGTTAGATTTGGGTGTTTTGGAGAAATTCGTTTTTCCACAAAAATATCCCATCAAGTATGAAAAGGCATAGTTTGATTTCTAAATTGCAACATGGTGCTGTGCCATTATGATTACCAGCCTGATTTTTGCGAATTCAAAAGCAATAAAGTATCATGATCATAAGCAAACAAGGAATTAAAGAAGATTTCAGCATGTGCATACAAGTATTGGAAAGCTAGTATGATTAATTGTTGCTCAATTGCATTGGATTTTATTTAATTGAAGTTTTCATTTAGAACATTTTGTGAAATCTTTTAAAAATCATGAAAACCTTGAAGAGGCAAATACAATTAAAGCAAGAAAAGAAAAAGGGAAAGAATGAGAAAGTTGAAGGCTCTGAGTACCAATGACAATTATATTGTTAAGTACTTGTGGTGTTTATGTATCAAGCCAAATGCTTGAAAACAAAACACTTAGAAGTCAAGGCTAGGCTCAAGTGCAAAAGCACTCCCTCAAAGCTCAAGGTTCTGAGCATCAATGATTAGAGAGTAAAGAAAAGAAACAAATGAGCTTAATGAAGTCCTCTAATTCAAATGCTTGTGGTGCTTATGTATCAAGTGGTAATACTTGAAAACAAAGCATTTAGAATCGTAGCTTTGTTATTAACTCGTGGAGCAAAGCACCCAAAAAGAGAAGCTAACAAGAAAAATCAAAAGCTTGCTTCAAGGAAGAAACATAAAGAAAAGATTTCATAAAATGAGCTAAATAGAAGCATCAATCATTTACATTTCTTTTGTGATTGTAGCATGCATAGAAAACTAGCTAACCATGAATAATTGAGTTGTTATCCTTCTTACCTTGGATTGTCAATCTCTATTGCATGATTGTTTTCTTGCTTGGGGACAAGCAAGGTTTAAGTTTGGTGTTGTGATGACATGTCATCATGTCATGTTTTTCTATGCTTTTTCATACAAGAAATTAATGATTAGTGCTTAAATATTGCATTCTTTGGTGCTTAAATGGTATATTTCTTTGATCTTTTGATTTGATAAACTCTGTAGGAAATAAGAAGAAAAAGAAGCAAAGAAGCACAAAATAAGCTAAAAAGGAGAAAAAAAGAGCTTTGGGGCACACTTTGAAGTTGGAGCACACTTTGGAGCCTTAGGCCACGCTTTTAAAAGCGTGGCCCATGACCAAATCAAGGAAGCTTCATCAGCACAGCCACCCAGGAGCTCAACATTTGCGCCAACGTTTGCCTCAAACGTGAGGTCAAACGTTGGCTAAGGAATACCTTGGGAAATGTTGCGCCACAACAACCTGAAGGGGTATACTTCCAACAAGAATAACTTGAGCTACAGAGCTTCAAATGAGGTGATTCAAAAAGCAATGGAAAGTAGGAATCAAGAGCTTTCCAAACATATATGGCACTGCATGGTGGACACTAAAATTGAGGGAGAAAACTGCCCAGAAATGTGCATAAACGAACATGGTGTCAACCTGCAGTGAGGCCAACTGACCTCTGCACCTTCGACGGAGTATAACTCGAGTTGTCGAGCTCCAAATGATGCTCTTCCAACGGCATTGGAAAGTAGACATTCAGGGCTTTCCAACAATGTATAATAGTATGGGGTGGACAGCACGTTCGAGCCTTCAAAACTGGCAATGTTCCCAACGTTTGCGCCAACGTTTGCCTCAAACGTGAGGTCAAACGTTGGTCACCTTTGAGCATGGAAGAGCACCCCTGATTGATGATTTAAATGAGCCACGTTTGCGCCAACGTTTGCCTCAAACGTTAGGCCAAACGTTGGCTAGAAGAGCTACTTGTGAAAGGCCACGTTTGAGCTCACGTTTGACCTCAAACGTTGGCTCAAACGTGGATGACAGCAAGGGGCCGATCTGCATAATGGGTTTCACGAAGACGTTTGAGTCAACGTTTGCCTCAAACGTTGACTCAAACGTGAATTGCTCAACAATCCAATTTGCACGCAAATTTCTCCTCAAGACCAAGGCCATCCGAATCCATCTTCAACCCAATTCCACTCCAAAGCAAGCAAAGCCCATTATCATCACTCAAAGGCACAAGAGATAGATAAAATAGGAATTTCATTTAACTGTAATTTATCTTTAATTTCACTTTCATTTTCATTTTCATTTTGTAAAAAGCCTATATAAGGCATCATTTTCATCTTTGTAAAGGCGAGCTTCATTAGAGAGTATAGAGGCTGGCTCCACGAGGGAGCATTAGGAATAGAGAACTCTCTCTCTTTAGTTTTTCTCTTTGTTTTGAATCTTGGGTTGAGAATTGAAGGAATTCTGTTTCATTCTCACTTTGAGATTTCTCTTGTTCTTCTTCTACAAAATTTCAGTGAATTAAGGATTTGAATCAATACTCTGTTTACTGCTTTCATCTTCATTTCTTTTGCAAATTGTTCTTTATTGGATCAAGGAAGGACTTGAGATCTAGACTTGTTTTCTAGTCTCATTGAGCCCCTGAGATCTTCACTTGTCTTTCTAGATTTCACAATTGATTTGAGTTTTCTTGCTGATTTACTTTTCTGCTACAATTTCCTTCTCTGCAATTTTTACCTTCTACTGCATTGCTTCCAATTTACATTTCCTGCACATTTACATTCTACACTTTAACTTTGAGCTTGCTGCAAATCTGAATTTACTTTTCTTGCCTTGGATCCATTGCTTTCTTTAATTTCCAACACCCAGCCCTGATGTGTATTTTTGGAAAACAAATTCCAAACACACAAATCTAACCGGCAAGTGCACTGATGACAAGTCATCTTAGCCTATTTTAACTAGTCTTTTCCTTTTGTTTTCATTAGAATTATGCACTTTCTTGAACCATAAGCAAGCTAATTGAGTAGATTTTCATGTTTCCCTTGATTGAATCAACCATGTATGAATTCATGCCATTTCATGAGGTTTTATGCTATAATTGTTGCATATTATGATAGAATGGATATCTCATGATTATGAGCATAGCTTTGATGTGTTTGGTTGATTAATGATAGGTGAAGAAAGCTTGGAGAAAGGTTGAAGCAAGAAGGAATAGCTAGGAGTAAAGAGAAGACAAGGGAATAAGTGAAATTGAACCAGGAAGCAAAAAGCTGGACCTAAAGTTAGCATCAAACTTTTGCACAAACTTTTGGTTGAAAAGTTAGCCCCAACGTTAGCCCCCTAACTTGGAGGCTAACGTTGGAACTTGAAAATCATTCCCTGGGTACCAAAAGTTTGCGCCAACGTTAGCCCCCTAACTTTGAGGCTAACGTTGGCACATGAAATTTACCCCTGGGCACCCAAAAGTTTGCGCCAACGTTAGCCCCCTAACTTTGAGGCTAACGTTGGCATGAAGAAATCCTCCCTGGGCACCAAAAGTTTGCGCCAACGTTAGCCCCCTAACTTTGAGGCTAACGTTGGCACATGAAAATCACAAGGAGGAGCAAAAGTTTGCGCCAACGTTAGCCCCCTAACTTGGTGGCTAACGTTGGCGCCACAAGCACACAAGGCAAGGCCAACGTTAGGGTCAAAGTTAGACCCCTAACATTGGCACCAACGTTCATATCAGCAAATTTTGTGGGCTGCTATGAAAAGTGCCCCTAACTTTTGCTCAAACTTTTGGTCCAACTTTTGCAAAACTCAAACCCGGTTCAATTGGTTCACTTTGGTTCTTCTCCAAACTTCAAGAGCAATAAACCAAGGCCTCTTTCAACCCAATTCCACCAAGAGCAAAGGCCCAACTCAAAGCTTGAAGATCATTTGAAGAAAGTGTATAAATAGGATAGAATTCAAGTTCTTCGGGGAGCTTTTCTTTTGAATTTTCATAATAGTTTCCGGAGAGCTTTTGATATTGAGTGAACTTTAATTTCTTTGTCTTGAGGAAGGAGAATTCACTTCTCTTCCTCTCAGTTTTATTGCTTTCAATTTAAATTAAAATTGTCTTGGATCTTGGGTTGGAGAATTGAAGAAATTCTGTTTCAATCTCATCCTTGGATCTCTCTGTTTATTTACTGAATTTGAATTTCTGTTTCCATTACTTGCTTCTCATCTAATTTCTTTGCAATTTACAATTTCCTTGCAATTGTTCTTGTTGGATCTAGGAAGGCATTGAGATCTAGACTTGGTTTTCTAGTCTCTGGGTCCTGAGATCTGATTTCCCATTTCAATTCTCTGTTTACTGCTTTCCATGTTTATCTACTTTGCTGTTTCGGATCCGATTCAATCCCAATTCCCTTTTTCTCTTCTGTTTAATGCAATTTAATTTTTCCTTGTTTAATTTCTGCAAATCCAAGTCCCAATCCCCTTTACAATTCAAGTCATTTACATTCCTTGCACTTTAAGATTCCGAAATTTACATTTCTTGCACTCTAAGTTTCTACCATTTAATTTCTTGTTCTTTAAGATTCAGTAATTTAATTTCCTGCTCTCTTTAATTCCATGCAATTTAAATTCTGCAAATCACCAATCAATCAACCAAATCTTGATTCGCTTGACTAAATCAACCATTAAACTAAAATTGCTCAATCCTTCAATCCCTGTGGGATCGACCTCACTCCCGTGAGTTTTTATTACTTGATGCGACCCGGTGCACTTGCCGGTTAGATTTGGGTGTTTTGGAGAAATTCGTTTTTCCAAAAATATCTCATCATGCACCGGGTCGCATCAAGTAATAAAACTCACGGGAGTGAGGTCGATCCCACAGGGATTGAAGGATTGAGCAATTTTAGTTTAGTGGTTGATTTAGTCAAGCGAATCAAGTATTGGTTGGGTGATTTGTGATTGCAGAAGCTAATTTTGCTTGAAATGTAAAGGGAGAAGGGTAGATTGTAGAAAATTAAAGAGCAAAGAAAGTAAATAAGCTGAATCTTAAAGAACAAGTAATGTAAATTGCAGAAACTTAGATTGCAAGAAATGTAAATTGCAGAATCTTAAAGTGCAAGAAATGTAAATGGCTTGAATTGTAAAGGGAATTGGGAAGTGGATTTGCAGAAATTAAACAAGGAAAAGTAAATTGCATTAATCAGACAAGTAGAAAGTGACTTGAATTGAACCGGATCTCAAACGGAAATGTAATTGAACTTGAAAAGCTTTAAACAGATAATTTAAAATGCAAACTCCAGATCTCAGGACCCAAGAGACTAGATAACCGAGTCTAGATCTCAATGCCTTCCTAGATCCAAATGTAGAATTCAATTGCAAGAAATTAAAGATCAAAATAGAAGAAAGCTTGAATGTAAATCTCAATTCTCCAATGGTGCAGTAAAAGAAACAGAAAGAGATCTCAAGGTGAGATTGAGACAAAATTTCTCCAATTCTCAACACCCAAGACTCAAGACAAGTGTAATTGAAATTGAAAACAAGAAAACTAAGAGGAAGAGAATTCAATTCTCCTTCCCCAAACTCAGAAACTCAGAACAATTCAAAATCCAAAAGCTCTCCAAAAACTACACAGCAAAACTAAGAAGAAAAAGCTCCCCTAAAACTTAAATCCTAAGCTATTTATACACTTTCTTCAAATGGTCTTCAAGCTTTGAATTGGGCCTTTGCTCTTGATGGAATTGGGTTGATAAAGGCCTTGGTTGATTGCTCTTGGAGTTGGAGAAAGATCCATTGTGAACTGGGTTGAAATCGTAAAAGTTTGAGTAAAAGTTTGAGGCAAACTTTTACTCAAACTTTTTATACCAGATGGCTTCACTTGCTGCTACCAACGAACTTTTTATACCAGATGGCTTCACTTGCTGCTACCAACGTTTGGGCTAAAGTTTGAGGTCAAACTTTTGCTCAAACATTGGCCCCCTTGTGTATATGTGTGGCGCCAACGTTTGCCAAAAAGCTTGAGGCAAACGTTGGCGCAAACTTTTCTCCTCCAGGGTGTGCAAGTGTGGCGCCAACGTTTGCCAAAAAGTTTGAGGCAAACGTTGGCGCAAGCTTTTCTCCTCCAGGGTGTTGGTTTTGTGATGCCAACGTTTGCCAAAAAGTTTGAGCTAAAGTTTGAGGCAAACTTTTGCTCATGCTTTTTTTCCTCTGGAGTGTTTTCAATTCTTCCAAAAGTTTGAGCTAAAGTTTGATCAAACTTTGGCTCAAGCTTTTTTCCTCTGGCATGTTTTCAACTCTTCTAAAAATTTGAGCTAAAGTTTGAGGCAAACTTTGGCTCAAAATTTTTGTTCTCTCTTGCTCCTAGCCATTCCTTCTTCCTTCAACCTTCTTCAAAACTCTTTCCACCTATCATCAATCAATCCAAACAATCAAAGCTATGCCCCAAATCATGAGATTGTGTTTCTTTCATAATATATGACAATTATAGCATAAAAGCTCATGAATGTGCATGAATTCATACATGGTTGATTGAATCAAAGGAAACATGGAAATCTACCCAATTGGCTTGCTTATGGCTTAAGAAAGTGCATAAAATCAATTGAAAACAAAAGAAAAAGGCTAGTGAAACTAGGCTAAGATGACTTGTCATCACAACACCAAACTTAAAGCTTGCTTGTCCCTAAGCAAGAAAAGAATTATTGAGAAGAAAGAATGAAATGGAAGAGGATGTTCATGCTAGCAGAGTATTATTGGTAGTTCATGGGGTTTTATGTGGATATGTAAACACTCACTTTTTATTGACTTTTAGGCCTAGAAAGTCTCCTTCAAGCATCAAGCAACACACTGCTATGACCTCTCATTATTCCTTTGTCCTTGACTATTGTTTTTCTCTATAAGCTTTGATGACAAGTCATCTTAGCCTAGTTTCACTAGCCTTTTTCTTTTGTTTTCAATTGATTTATGCACTTTCTTGAGCCATAAGCAAGCCAATTGGGTGGATTTTCATGCTTCCTTTGATTTAATCAACCATAGATGAATTAATGCAATTTCATGAGGATTTATGCTATAATTGCCACATATTATGAAAGAATAACAAACTCATGATTTTGAGCATAGCTTTGATGTGTTTGGTTGATTAATGATAGGTGAAGAAAGCTTGGAGAAAGTTTGAAGTAAGAAGGAATGGCTAGGAGCAAGAGAGAACAAAATGTTTGAGCAAAAGTTTGCCTCAAACTTTAGCTCAAACTTTCGGATAAGTGAAAACACACCAGGGAACAAAAAGCTTGAGCAAAAGTTTGTCTCAAACTTTAGCTCAAACTTTTGGGAGAAAAGCTTGAGCCAATGTTTGCCTCAAACTTTTTGGCAAACGTTGGCATCACAAATTAACACCCTGGAGAGAAAAAGTTTGCGCCAATGTTTGCCTCAAGCTTTTTGGCAAACGTTGGCGCCATCAGAACCACACCCTGGAGACAAAAAGTTTGCGCCAACGTTTGCCTCAAACTTTTTGGCAAACGTTGGCGCCATGAGTGTGCATAAGGGGGCCAACGTTTGAGCAAAAGTTTGACCCCAAACTTTAGCTCAAACGGGCCAAACTTTAGCTCAAACGTTGGTAGCAGCAAGAATGGGGCAGCTGGTGTAAAAAGTTTGAGTAAAAGTTTGCCTCAAACTTTTACTCAAACTTTTACTCAAGCTTTTATAATTCCCAACCCGGTTCACTTCGGTTCTCTCTCCAACTCCAAGAGCAATCAACCAAGGCCTCTATCAACCCAATTCTATCAAGAGCAAAGGCCCAATTCAAAGCTTGAAGACCATTTGAAGAAAGTGTATAAATAGCTTAGGATTTAAGTTTTTAAGAGAGCTTTCCTTTAGTTTTCATAGAGAGTTTTGGAGAGCTTTTCTTTTCGGTTTTGATTTGGTAGTTTGTAGAGAGCTCACTTTTACATTTTTTGGCATTGTTGTTTGAATTCAAGAGAATTTGGAGGAGAATTGATCTCTCTTCTTCCTTGTTCTTGCTTGAATACTCTTTACTTTTCTTACTTCGGATCCTGGGTGGAGAATTGAAGAATTCTGTTTCAATCTCACCTTGGGATCTTGTTTAATTTTACTGCACAATTGAATTTCAGTTTCTGATAATTGCTTCTTCTTCTACTTTCTCTGCAATTTACATTTCTTCATTTCCTTTGCAATTGTTCTTGTTGGATCTAGGAAGGTATTGAGATCTAGACTTGGTTATCTAGTCTCTTGAGTCCTGAGATCTGGATTCCCATTTTCGATTCTCTGTTTAATGCTTTTCAAGCCCATTTACAATTCCATTTTAGATCTGATTCAATTCAAGTTATCTTCTACTCTTCTGTTTGTTGAATTTTACTTTTCCTTGTTTAATTTTTGCAAATCCAATTCCCAATTCCCTTTACAATTCAAGCCATTTACATTTCTTGCACTTTAAGATTCTGCAATTTACATTTCTTGCGTTCTAAGTTTCGGCCATTTAATTTCTTGCTCTTTAAGATTCAGCACTTTGAATTTCAGTTCTCTTTAATTTCATGCAAATTACCCATTCCTTTACTTTCCATGCAATTTAAATTCTGCAAATCACAAATCTCTCAACCAAATCTTGATTCGCTTAACTAAATCAACCATTAAACTAAAATTGATCAATCCTTCAATCCCTGTGGGATCGACCTCACTCCCGTGAGTTATTATTACTTGATGCGACCCGGTGCACTTGCCGGTGAGTTTTGTGTCGGATCGTTTTCCGCACATCAAGTTTTTGGCGCCGTTGCCGGGGATTGATTAGATTGACAATGATTAAGTAAGGTGGTGATCTAGATCTAGCATTTTTATTTTCTGTTTCTCAAATTTTTGACTAACACACTAACTGTTTGAAGTTTTGTCTCAATTGACTACACTCAATTTTCAAGAATACCACTGTGTGTTCCGTTTGTTGATTTATATGTCACAGGAAAGAAAAGAGGCAAGAGATAGAAGGGAGAAATGCTGGGATTCAGAAAATCCCCACTGAAAGTTTCTCACCAGGGGATAAAGTGATATTAAACACCCAACCAATGAAGGTGCCTCCACAATTATCTGAGTACTATACTGTGAATCGGATCCTTCCACATGAACACCTAGAGATCATCAAAGAGGAGACTGGAAGGAAGTTCACAGTAAGAAGAGAAAAACTGAGGCACTATGATTTTCAACCTCCATGATCAAAGAATGAAGGATGTCAAGCTAGTGACAATAAAGAAGCGCTTGTTGGGAGGCAACCCAACCTGAGGTAGTTCTCTTTTCATAGCTATTTCAATAAAACGATTAATTAGTTTTTTCTATATTGCAAGAAGCTAAGTTTGGTGTTGCACACCAAAACAATCTAAGGGAGAATGAAGGATTCTAAGTTTGGTGTTCCACCAAAATCCCATCATAAAATATATTCTCGTCTTCTGCATAATGCTAGCTTCAAGCACTTAAGATGGACTAGTTAACTATTCTTCTGTTTCCTAGTTTTCAGTTTTATTGCTTTTGAAAAAAAAAAGAGTTTCACACATGGTTAATCTGATGCATGAGAACCATTGGCAAGGTACTAAGTTTGGTGTTCCCACACCAAAGTAAGTTCAAAGGCCCACAAAATAAATCATGCATGCTAACCATTTTTCAAGTGCTTGGGGAACAAGCAACTTTCAATATCATTGCAGAGTGTCATACAAGCTTTTGGAAGGATTAAGCATCATCACCCAAAGAAATGAAAGAGGAATGCTAAAACCAGCAATGAGGATGATGAGGAGGAGGACAGCAAGTAGATTCCAAAAGGTTGTATTGTTCAGTGATTGTTTTATATCAGATACTGCTACGATTGAAAGTGATATAATACCCCTGCTTGTCTGCATAGTATAGTTTTTTCTGTAATTCAATAATTAAGATGCTTGATTACTCACAACACTACACTTTTCACACTTGTTTGCACTCAATAATTCAAAAATGCATCACATGAAAGTTCTTTGAAAAGAAGGATTGAGGAATTGAACAATTTTGAGGCAAGCAAAAGATTAGGAGAAGTGGTGGTTCTAGTTGTATAATCATGTATTGAGGTTGCATGCTTATGAAAACTTGCATGGGAGCTCATAGGCGGGACATAGAGTTCAAAGAAGTGTTGTGGAAATTCTCAAACATTTATTGATCCAAGAAGCAGCAAACAAAACAAAAGAAAATAAAGAAAATACAAAAACAAAAAGAACATGGCCCAAGGCTCTGAGCATCAATTACTAGGCAGAAAAGAAAAGAGAAACAAAAACTCAAAGAGTTGTTATCCTAGTAAATGCTTGTGGTTGAATTGTGTCAAAGAAAGAGGCTTGAGCAAGTAAATCCTTAGGGGTGCTTTAACACCTAATACCTTAAAACCAACTGGTTTAGGAGTATTGATTAAAAGCTCATCTAAAGAGCCGCTTTGAGACATGACACTTAGAGTCAAGGCCAAAGCACAGAAACTATAAGCTGCTTCAAGGTGATTACATATAAAGAGATCTTCATGATATTATTTGGATGAAAGTTCTAAGACCTAAGACTCCCAAGATGTAGGGACTATTAAGCACTGAAGCCCTTGCATGAGCATATAATTTAGAGTTCACCCCACTGTCACTTGATCACTTCACTCACAGGATAGTACATGTAAATTTTCAAATCCATTCTGATTGAAAGAACCTTTGAGCATAATTCATTTCTTGCTTGGGGACAAGCAAGCTTTAAGTTTGGTGTTGTGATGACAAGTCATCTTAGCCTAGTTTCACTAGCCTTTTTCTTTTGTTTTAAATTGATTTATGCACTTTCTTGAGCCATAAGCAAGCCAATTGGGTGGATTTTCATGCTTCCTTTGATTTAATCAACCATAGATGAATTAATGCAATTTCATGAGGATTTATGCTATAATTGCCACATATTATGAAAGAATGACAAACTCATGATTTTGAGCATAGCTTTGATGTGTTTGGTTGATTAATGATAGGTGAAGAAAGCTTGGAGAAAGGTTGAAGTAAGAAGGAATGGCTAGGAGCAAGAGAGAACAAAAAGTTTGAGCAAAAGTTTGCCTCAAACTTTAGCTCAAACTTTCGGATAAGTGAAAACACACCAGGGAACAAAAAGCTTGAGCAAAATTTTGCCTCAAACTTTAGCTCAAACTTTTGGGAGAAAAGCTTGAGCCAACGTTTGCCTCAAACTTTTTGGCAAACGTTGGCATCACAAATCAACACCCTGGAGAGAAAAAGTTTGCGCCAATGTTTGCCTCAAGCTTTTTGGCAAACGTTGGCGCCATCAGAACCACACCCTGGAGACAAAAAGTTTGCGCCAACGTTTGCCTCAAACTTTTTGGCAAACGTTGGCGCCAGCAACACACCCTGGAGACAAAAAGTTTGCGCCAACGTTTGCCTCAAATTTTTTGGCAAACGTTGGCGCCATGAGTGTGCATAAGGGGGCCAACGTTTGAGCAAAAGTTTGACCCCAAACTTTAGCTCAAACGTTGGTAGCAGCAAGAATGGGGCAGCTGGTGTAAAAAGTTTGAGTAAAAGTTTACCTCAAACTTTTACTCAAACGTTTACTCAAGCTTTTATAATTCCCAACCCGGTTCACTTCGGTTCTCTCTCCAACTCCAAGAGCAATCAACCAAGGCCTCTATCAACCCAATTCCATCAAGAGCAAAGGCCCAATTCAAAGCTTGAAGACCATTTGAAGAAAGTGTATAAATAGCTTAGGATTTAAGTTTTTAAGAGAGCTTTCCTTTAGTTTTTATAGAGAGTTTTGGAGAGCTTTTCTTTTCGGTTTTGATTTGGTAGTTTGTAGAGAGCTCACTTTTACATTTTTTGGCATTGTTGTTTGAATTCAAGAGAATTTGGAGGAGAATTGATCTCTCTTCTTCCTTATTCTTGCTTGAATACTCTTTACTTTTCTTGCTTCGGATCCTGGGTGGAGAATTGAAGAATTCTGTTTCAATCTCACCTTGGGATCTTGTTTAATTTTACTGCACAATTGAATTTCAGTTTCTGATAATTGCTTCTTCTTCTACTTTCTCTGCAATTTACATTTCTTCATTTCCTTTGCAATTGTTCTTGTTGGATCTAGGAAGGTATTGAGATCTAGACTTGGTTATCTAGTCTCTTGAGTCCTGAGATCTGGATTCCCATTTTCGATTCTCTGTTTAATGCTTTTCAAGCCCATTTACAATTCCGTTTTAGATCTAATTCAATTCAAGTTATCTTCTACTCTTCTGTTTGTTGAATTTTACTTTTCCTTGTTTAATTTCTGCAAATCCAATTCCCAATTCCCTTTACAATTCAAGCCATTTACATTTCTTGCACTTTAAGATTCTGCAATTTACATTTCTTGCGTTCTAAGTTTCGGCCATTTAATTTCTTGCTCTTTAAGATTCAGCACTTTGAATTTCAGTTCTCTTTAATTTCATGCAAATTGCCCATTCCCTTTACTTTCCATGCAATTTAAATTCTGCAAATCACAAATCTCTCAACCAAATCTTGATTCGCTTGACTAAATCAACCATTAAACTAAAATTGATTAATCCTTCAATCCCTGTGGGATCGACCTCACTCCCGTGAGTTATTATTACTTGATGCGACCCGGTGCACTTGCCGGTGAGTTTTGTGTCGGATCGTTTTCCGCACATCAAGCTTTAGTTCAGTGTCATGTGTAACAAGTTCTTTTCTTTCTTTATACTTGACACATTATTCACTATAGACACTTGACTCACATTCCTTCTTAAAACATTGATGCCCAGCACCTCTTTGGGTTACTAAATGCCTTGTAGTTAGGTTGCTCTTGATAGTGGACTTTCAGCTGATGATCCCGGGTTAGTTAACCCAAGTCACCGAGTGTTGATGCACTCCAAAGAACTTAATAATCCAAGCAGATCCTAGTACAAAGACACCACAGGCATATATTCTAAGGTTCAAGCTATTGGTGTCTAGCTTTACTTCTTTTTATTTTTCTTTTGTTCTGCTGCCACCTTTGGCTTTTTCTTTTCTCTTTTTATTTTTCTTTTTAACCAAGGACTTTTATTTTATTGAGATTCATAGATAGTGAGCTACTTTCTACTTAAAAGGAGACAGTCTGGTTCTTTTATTCACTAAAAGTGAGCTATCATACAATCACACATACATACCACCACTTACTATTATTGTACTTCTAGCTAACAAAGAACTATCTTACTTCACATTCCAAACATTTCTTTTATTGAATTAAAGATGCAGGGGACAAAGCATGCATTTAGTTAAGTGAAAGTAAACACACAAGCACACACTTAGACTAGCTTACTTATTGCAAAAAAAAATGATTCTACTTGTACTAGATGAACACTTTAGCAAGACATAAATCAAAGCATTTCTCAACAGTAGAAGTTAAGTATAGATACAACCTATTGGTTTGCAGTTCTTTTGTCCTTCCTTCTGTTGTGTCCCTTTTGAGTTATGATGCATAATGTCCTCAAATGGTGGTTAGTTCCCTGCATAATTCTCAAAAGTTGCTTGCTTCTCAAGCCCTTAGGTGACTGGTTAGTATGCATGAATTGAGTGTGGCTTTTGGATTTAATTTGGTGTGAGAACACCAAACTTAATTCCTTGCCACTGTCTCTAATGCAACAGGTTGTACATTTATGAATTCTTTTGGCCTTGCTAAAGGTTATGGAACCAAAACTAAAAGCAATTAAATGGTTGAATAATTTTTCTGATTGCTTGGAGCTAGCATTATGCAGGAGGTGAGAGTATGCTTTTAAATGAGATTTTGGTGGAACACCAAACTTAGAATCCTTCATTCTCCCTTAAATTGTTTTGGTGTGCAACACCAAACTTAGCTCCTTGCAATGCATATCAATTATTCAACATTTTTATTGAAAAGGCTATGAAAAGAAAACTACCTCAGGTTGGGTTGCCTCCCAACAAGCGCTTCTTTATTGTCATTAGCTTGACATCGATCCCCTTAGATCATGGGGGTTGAAAATCATAGTGCCTCAGCTTTTCTCCTCTTACTGTGAACTTCCTTCCGGTCTCCTTTTTGATGATCTCTAGGTGTTCAAGTGAAAAGACCTGGTTCACAGTGTAGTATTCAGATGATTGTGGGGACACCTTCATTGGTTGGGTGTTTAACACTACTTTATCCCCTGGTGAAAAGCCTTCAGTAGGGATCTTCTTGTTTATCCACCCTCTTGGCCTCTTCTTCTTTTCTTTCTCAAGAGATACTCCCTGCCTTGGTGGTTCCTTATCTGAGATGTTGAATTTCTCATCTGGAGGTTTTGGATCTGGTTCCTTCTTGATTTCTTTGGTCTGTTGCACCATCTCTACTTCTTTCAAGCATGGATTTGGAAGTCTTGAAGCTAACTCATTGACTACCTCCTTCAAATTTTGATCTTTGGCCTTATCCTCCGTACACTCTTTTTCTTGAGTGGGCTCATGTGGGGTTTTGAAAACATGGAATGCTAGGTGCTCATCATGCACTCTCAGCAACAATTCCCCTTTTTCAACATCTATCAATGCTCTGCCCGTAGCAAGAAAAGGCCTCCCCAGGATGATGGGAGTGTTAGGGTCTTCCTCCATATCCAGGATGACAAAATCAACTGGGAGAAGGAATTTTTCCACTTTTACCAGCACATTCTCTACAACTCCAAGTGCTTATTGAATGGACTTGTCAGCCATTTGAAGAGTTATTCGAGTGGGTTTCAGCTCAAAAATTTTAAGCTTCCTCATAAGAGATAGAGGCATCAAGTTTATACTTGCACCAAGGTCACAGAATGATTTCTCAATAGTTATGTTTCTTATGGTACAAGGTATATAAAACCTTCCAGGATCATCCTTCTTCTCTGGTAGACCTCTTTGGAGAATAGCACAACACTCCATTGTCATTTCAATAATCTGTCCTTCCTTCAAGGGTCTTTTCTTTGTTAGCACTTCTTTCATAAATTTGGCATATAATGGCATCTGTTCAAGTGCTTCTAAGAAAGGAATATTGATGCTGAGTGTCTTGAATATGTTCAGGAACTTTGAGTATTGCTTATCCTTGTTTTCTTTTTTGAATCTTTGAGGATATGAAAGTTTGGGGATATATGGCTTCATCCCTTCCTTCTTCTCTTGTAGTTGTGTTTCAGGGATGTCCTTATCTCTCTTTGAGCTTTTTGCATTCTTGGTCTTTCTATCCTCTTCACTTCTCTCTTCTGTCTCTTCTTGTGGAATTTGTTTGTTGTGTTCTTCCTGATTGATGGCTTCCTTCTCCCCAGTCTTCTCACTTCCCACTATGATTGCTTTGCACTCCTCCCACTTTGTAGCTTTTCCTTTGTCCCTTGGGTGGTTTTGAGTGGCACTAGGGGATGCATTTGGTTGCTTCTCACCCATCTCTGTAATTTGTTTAGCTACTTGTTCCATTTGCGTCTCAAGATTTCTAATTGAAGCTTCTTGGTTTTTGCTTGTTATGGCTTGATCTTTTCTTACTGCTTCTTGATCTTTTCTTGCTGTTTCTTGATCTTGTCTGGCCATCTCTTGATTTTTCGTGAGTTTTTCCATCATTATATCTTGGTGCTTCATCATCTTTTCTATCAATATCTCCAAATTGGAGATTCTTTGAGTGTCTTGTGACGCTTGTGGCTGGTTGTGAGATATTGAAGGTTGATGGTAGGTGTTTTGGTTAGTGGTTTGGTTATTGGGTGGATAGTAACTGGAATTTGGGTGGTTGTTTTGGGGTTTTCTATATGGATTGGGGTTAGTGTTTTGCTGGTTGTGGTTTTGGTTATTTCTTGGGTTGTTTTGGTTTGAATTTCTTTGCCATGGTTGCTGGTTTTGAGTGTGGTTATCTCCCCATCTTATGTTTGGATGGTTCTTCCAGGATGGATTGTAGGTGTCACCATAAACTTCATTTTGGCCGCAGCTTTGGTTGTGCACATATTGAGGTTGTTCATGCTGCTGATCTTCTTGGTTTTCTTCATTTTGCCCCCATTTGGTTGATGATTGGCTTGTTTTGATTGCTGCAACTTAGAGACTATCAATCCTCTTGGCCATTTGATCAAATTGTTGCTGAATTTACTGCTGCATCATTTTGTTTTGAGCCAGAATTGAGTCCACTCCTTCCAACTCCATCACTCCTTTCCTTTGTGATGGCTGACGTTGTCTCTGATGAGCAAAGAAATATTGATTGTTTGCCACCATATCAATGAGGTTTTGGGCCTCTTCAGCTGTCTTCATGAGTTGCATTGAGCCTCCTACTGAATAGTCAAGTGCCTCTTGAGCTTTCATTGTCAGTCCTTCATAGAAATTTTGGAGTTTATCCCATTCATTAAACATCTCAGGAGGGCACTTCCTGATTAGAGCTTTGTATCATTCCCATGCCTCATACAAGGGTTTAGCATCCATTTGTGTGAATGTTTGTACTTCAGTCTTCAATCTAATAACTCTTTGAGGTGGGTAAAACTTGGCAAGGAACTTGGTTACTAGATCATCCCAGTTGTTGATGCTGTCTCTTGGGAAGGATTCCAACAATTGAGTGGCTTTGTCTTTGAGGGAAAATGGAAATAGCAGCAATTTGTAACTGTCAGGATGCACACCATTGGTCTTCACTGTGTTACATATCCTCAGGAAGGTGGATAGGTGCTGGTTTGGATCTTCCAAGGGGCCTCCTCCATAGGAACAGTTGTTCTGCACCAAGGTGATGAGTTGGGGCTTCAATTTAAAGTTATTTGCATCGACATTTGGGGTAAGGATGCTACTCCCACAATGCCTTGGATTAGCAAGTGTATATGAAGCCAAGACTCTCCTCTGGGGTTGACCATTGTTGTTGGCCATTCTCACTGGTGGATTTGTTGGATTTGTTGAGTGTTCCTCCAATTCATGATATTCTTCATCTGATTCTTCCTCTCCAGCAACATTTTTTTCTCTTGCTTCTCTTCTTAGCCTTCGGAGGATTCTTTCGTCAGTTTCATGAAAGGTAGGGATCTCTCTTCTTGTATCTGACATACAAGCAAAACACAAGAAACACACAAAAACCAGTGACACTTCAATCTATTGCTAGAATGAAGTTTGAGTTAGCTTAAGCAAAAATTCAAACAGTTAGTGGGTTAGTCAAAAATTAAAGAAACCGAAAAGAAAAAATGCCTGATCTAGATTTCCACTTCACTTAATCATTGTCAATCTAAATCAATCCCCGGCAATGGCGCCAAAAACTTGATGTGTATTTTCGGAAAACAAATTCCAAACACACAAATCTAACCGGCAAGTGTGATGACAAGTCATCATATACCCTTTTTAATAGTCTTTTTCTTTATTTTCATTTGGTTTTATGCACTTTCTTGTACTCTAAGTAAGTAATTTGGAATGGAAATGCATAACTTCTCTTAATCAAACAACCACTATATAATTGATGCTAAATCATGAGGTTTAGGCCAAATTTAATTGCAGTTTTATGATTTGTAAACCTTGTGAATTTGGTGATACTTTGATTGGTTGTTTTGATTAATTGTAGGTGAAGAAAAGAAGAAAAGAAGAGAAGCGTGGTTCAAGGAATAGAAAGTGTGGCCAAGAAAGGAGGAAGTGTGGTGCAACAAACCATGGAACTCATTCCAAGAGCACCAAGCACTAAGAGAGCGCTACACTCACTTCCAAGGGACCAAGGCACAAAGCTCAGCTCACTTTGTGAGCTGAGCACAACACAAGGCCAAGAAATAAGGAAATGAGGAACCAAGCTCAGCTCACAAAGTGAGCATTATCGAGAGCGCTAGAGGAAAAATTCAAGGAAAATGTTTGGCAAATGCATGCTCCAAGACTTGAACCCATGACCAAAGGGGATGGGGGAACGCTACTCCTTGCAAGGAAAATAAGCCAAAATTGGCCAAAATGCTCCCAGCAAGTTTCGAACACGGAAGCTTCAACAAGGAAGGTGCGCTCCTAGCACCACTTGGGCGCTACCCTGATGTTGTCCAAGACTTGGCACGCGAAATATTTCAAAGCGCTACTTCCTTCACCAAGAAAAGCTTCAGCGCATGCTTCCCTCAAGTTTCGAACCAAGGACCTCTCCTTGTGAGCACCAAAGCTCAGCTCACTTGGAGAGTTGAGCGCTATCCATGGGCATCACACAACACAACTTGACACGGTCCAGGGGCACATAGCGCGCAACAAATTTGGCACCAAGGCACCAATGCTCAGCTCACAAAGTGAGCTGAGCTCTCCCCTGATGCACCCCAAGACAGCAGCATGCTACCAATGCTTCCCCACACTAAGTGTCAAAGCTCAGCTCACTTTGTGAGCTGAGCACTCCCCTGGAAGCATATTACCCATGGGCTGAAAATTCAACCAAAAGTCCAATTTAATTCAAATCTTCACCAAATCAAAAGTCCATCCAAATTCCAATATCCAAGAATAGAAAATGTATAAATAGGAGTTAGTTTGATGTAATTAGGGAGCTGAATTTTTATTTTGAATTTTTCTTTGAACTTTCATTTTTCATTTTTGAGCTTTTGTTTTTGAGTTTAGATTTCAGAGAACTTGGAAGGAGAATTGATCTCTCTTCTTCTTGGTTCCTTGCTGGAAGCACTCTTTACTTTTCTTGCTTTGGATCTTGGGTGGAGAATTGAAGAAATTCTGTTTCAATCTCACCTTGAGATCCCTTGTTTATTTTCTTTCTGCATAATTGAATTTGAATTTCTGTTTACTACTTCTTCATCTACTTTGCTTCTGCAATTTACTTTTCTTTACTTCTTTTGCAATCTCTCTTGTTGGATCAAGGAAGGATTTGAGATCTAGACTTGTTATCTAGTCTCTTCCACTCCTGAGATCTTCAACACCTTTTAGAATTGCTGCAACTTAAGCACTGCTTTCCAGTTCTTTAAATTCCCAAGCCATTTTACTTTTCTATCAAGATCTACTTCACTGCACTTAGATTTTCTCTTTTATGTTTAATGCAATTTACTTGTTCTTATTTAAATTCTGTAATCCCAATTCCCAATTCCTTTTATGATTCAAGCAATTTACATTTCTTGCACTTTAACCTTCAGCCATTTACATTTCTTGCAATCTAAGTTTCTGCAATTAAATTTCCTTGCACTTTAAGATTCAGCTCCTTTATTTCCCTTGCTCTTTAATTTACTGCAATTTCCCTTCCCCCTTTACTTTCCAAGCAAATTTAGTTTCTGCAAGTTACAATCACTCAACCAAATCTTGATTCACTTGACTAAATCAACCACTAAACAAAAATTGCTCAATCCTTCAATCCCTGTGGGATCGACCTCACTCATGTGAGTTATTATTACTTGATGCGACCCGGTACACTTGCCGGTGAGTTTTGTGTTGGATCGTTTTCCACACATAAAGTTTTTGGCGCCGTTGCCGGGGATTGATTAGATTGACAATGATTATGTGAAGTGAAGATCTAGATCAAGCACTTTTTATTTTTCTGTTTTTGACTAACACACTAACTGTTTGAATTTTTGCTTAAGCCAATTAACATTTCACTTCAGCCATGGATTGAAGTGTTGTTGCTTTCTGGTGTTGTGATTTTTATGCTTTGGTTGTATGTCAGGTACAAGGAGAATTACACCCATTTTTTGTGAACAAGATGAAAGAACCCTTAGAAGATTAAGAAGAGCTGAAAGAGGGAAAAACATTATTGGAGAAGAGGAGTCAGAAGAAGAATTACAAGATATGGAGGAACACTTAACAAACCCACCAAATGGGGCTGAAGGAGCAGTCAATAACAACAATAATCCACCACAGAGAAGAGTTTTAGCTTCCTACACAAGTGCAGATCCTAGACATTGTGGGAGTAGCATTCTTACCCCAAATGTCAATGCAAATAACTTTGAACTAAAGCCACAACTCATCACCTTGGTTCAAAACAATTGTTCTTATGGAGGAGGACCACTTGAAGACCCTAACCAACACTTGTCCACCTTCTTGAGGATTTGTGACACTGTCAAAACTAATGGTGTGCACCCTGACAGTTACAAGCTACTGCTATTTCCATTTTCTCTCAGAGACAAAGCCACTCAATGGTTGGAATCCTTCCCAAGAGGCAGCATCAACAATTGGGATGATCTAGTAACCAAGTTCCTTGCCAAGTTTTACCCACCTCAAAGAGTTATTAGATTGAAGACTGAAGTGCAAACATTCACACAAATGGATGATGAACCCTTGCATGAGGCATGGGAACGATACAAAGCTCTAATCAGGAAGTGTCCACCAGGAATGTTCAGTGAGTGGGACAGATTGCAGAATTTCTATGAAGGCTTGACACTGAAATCTCAAGAGGCTTTGGATTATTCAGCAGGAGGTTCTTTACAATTGATGAAAACAGCAGAGGAAGCCCAAAATCTCATTGATATGGTGGCCAACAACCAATATTTCTTTGCTCACCAAAGGCAACGCCAACCAGCACAAAGGAAAGGAGTGATGGAGTTGGAAGGAGTGGACTCAATCTTGGCTCAAAACAAAATGATGCAGCAGCAAATTCAACAACAATTTGAGCAAATGGCCAAGAGGATTGATAGCCTCCAAGTTGCAGCAGTTAATACAAGCCAACCATCATCCACATGGGGACAAAATGAAGAGACTCAAGAGGAGCAACAGCAAGAGCAAGTCCAGTACATGCACAACCAAAATTCTGGGCCAAATGAAGTCTATGGTGATACTTACAACCCTTCTTGGAAGAACCACCCAAACCTTAGGTGGGGAGACAATCACAACCAAAACCAACAACCATGGCAGAGAAACTCAAATCAAAACACTTCAAGAAACAACCAAAACCACAACCAGCAACAAACTAACCAAAACTCTTACAAAAAACCCCAAAACAACTACCCCAACTCCAACCATTACCCATCCAATAACCAAACCTCAAATCAGAACACTTACCCTCAACCCTCAACACCCCACAATCAACCAATCTCACAAGAATCCCAAAGGGTTAACAACTTGGAGCTCCTAATGGAAAAAATGATGAAAACTCAAGAGATGACAGTGAGGAACCAAGAAGCCTCCATGAAAAATATGGAACGGCAAATTGGACAACTCTCCAAGCAGATCACCATTGAAAGGTCATCAAACTCACTACCAAGTGACACCATTCCCAATCCAAAAGAGGAGTGCAAGGCAATACAACTGAGGAGTGGAAAAGTCCTGGTGAAAGATGAAGAAGCAACCAAGAAGCCAAAGGAAAGTGACAAGAAACAAGTTGAAGAAGAGAAAGTCAATGACAAGAAGGAGACAGCCAGCAAGCCAACTCAGAATCGAGTTCAAGAAAAAGAAGATCAGCCACAAAAATCAAGAAAGGGAAAGGAAGTAATTGAAGAGCCAACTAAGGACCAAAGGCAGGGAAATAACTTCACTCCTCCCTTGCCATATCCTCAAAGGTTCAACAAGGAGACTAAGGACCAACACTTCCCACAATTTCTTGAAATCTTCAAGAAGTTAGAGATCAATATTCCCTTAGCTGAAGCACTTGAGCAAATGCCCCTGTATACAAAGTTCTTAAAAGAACTTATCAATAAGAAGAGGAGTTGGCAAGAAAAAGAGACTGTGCTTCTCACTGAAGAGTGCAGTGCACTCATTAGAAAAGGACTCCCTCCCAAGTTAGAAGACCCTGGAAGTTTCTTCCTACCTTGCACCATTGGAAATCTACTTATCAACAAGGGGATGTGTGACTTAGGAGCAAGCATAAATTTAATACCATCATCCTTAGTGAAAAAGCTTGGCATAGGGAAGGTGAAACCAATACAGATGTCCTTGGAATTGGTGGACCAGTCAATAATATATCCCAAGGGAGTGATTGAGAACCTTTTAGTTAAGGTTGACAAGTTCATTTTTCCTGCAGACTTTGTAATACTGAACACTGAAGAAGAAGAAAACAATTCAATCATCTTGGGAAGGCCATTTTTTGCCACTGCTAGAGCCATCATAGACATAGAGAAAGGAGAGTTAACACTCAGACTACATGATGAAAGTGTCACCCTGAGTGTCTTCCAAGCAATAAAGTTCATCAATGAAAAAGAAGATGGCATGGAAACAACCAAGGAAGAACTGCAAAGGAAAGCAGGAATTGACAAAATGATCAGCAGCCACCTTTCAAAGCGAGAAGTAGACAATGCAGTGTAGCAAGAAGAAAAAGAACTTGTACAGAACAATGAAGAAATGCAAGAAAGCATTGATGTGTTGGTCATTGAGAAGGAGAATCACAAAATGAAACCCACTTGCAAGGAGAAGGGATCAACACAAAGAGGGAAGAAGAATAAAAGCAAGACCAAAAAGGGGTGGAAGAATAAAAAAATCCCAACTGAAGGATTCTCCAAAGGTGACAAGGTGCAACTAATATATCAGCAACTGGGAACTGAGGATCACTACACTGTTAACCAAGTACTCTCTCTTGAACATGTGGAAATTGAGCACCAAGGGACAAAGAAGAAGCTCACAGTCAGAGGGGACAAGCTGAGGCATCACAGTCATCAACCACCATAAAAGAGGGGGTTCAATGTCAAGCTAGTGACAATAAAAGAGCGCTTGTTGGGAGGCAACCCAACCAGAGGTAACTGTCTCTTCACATCTTTTTCAATAAAAAGGTTAATTAGTTTTGTTTATATTGCAAGAAGCTAAGTTTGGTGTTACACACCAAAACAATCCAAGAGGGAATGAAGGATTCTAAGTTTGGTGTTCTACCAAAATCCCATCATAAAACACATTCTCACTTCCTGCACAAAAGCTAGCTTCAAGCATTCAGATAAACTAGTTGACTATTCTGCTGCTTTCTAGTTATTAGTTTTATTACTTTTGAAAAAAAAAAGAAAAAAAAAAAGAGAGAGATTTTGCATATAGTTAATTTGTTGCATAAGAAGTATTGGCAAGGAACTAAGTTTGGTGTTCACACACCAAAGTAAGTTCAAGAGCCCACAAATAAGTCTTGCAGATTAGCCGAATACCTAAAGAAGTTGAAAAGCAAGCAACATTTGAGGAGTATGCAGGAAAATAGCCAACAAATCAGGGAACATCTGCATTATGACTTACAAGGAACAAACAGAAGGAAGAATGAAAAGCTGCAACCCAACAGGTTGTATTTATACTTGATCCTTGTTGTTGTGTAATGATTTAATTCAGAGAGTCCTTTATGTCTGGCTGGAATGATCATGTAGTTGCAAGTGGAAGTACATGTTGAAGAAAGCTATCTGCTTAAATTTTGCTTGAAAACTATCTGCATAATAATTGTCATCACTCAACAACTTGAATACTTTGTTTTGTTTCCCTTGCTGTTTGAATAAAAGAAAGATGTTTGACTTAGAAAAGTAATTGTTCAATGTTGCAGAAGTAAGAATAAAAGTTAGTGGTGGTATATGTGTTTGATTTAATTGATAGCTCATAAAATAAATGTTGCAAAATGACTTGTTACTTAAAGCCTAAGCTAGTTTGCTGCTGTGATCTCTCAATTATTGAAAGTCCCTTGAAAATAAATCAAAACAGAGAAAAGAGAAAGAAGAAAAAGCCAAAGAAAGTGGCAAAGAAACAAACAATAAGGCTAGACACCAATAGCTTGGACCCTAGGACATATGCCTGTGGTGTTTGTGTACTGGGATCTGCTTGGACAAGTAAGTTCTAAGGAGTATTTTAAAACTTGGCAACTTAGATCAACTGATTTGGGATTGCCAACTGAAAGTCCACAATAAAGAGCAACCTAGCTACAAAACATTTAGTGATCCAAAGAGATGCTGGGCATCAATGATCCTAGGAGGAAAAAGTGAGCCATGTGTCTGTGGTGAAGAAATGTTGAGTAAAATAAGGCCAAAGGTCACTGCAACATTTGACACCAAGTCTTCAATAAGAAATAAGCTCTGTAATGCAAAAGAAAGAGGAAAAACTAACAAGGGAATGAACAAAAAGTGAGGATTCATAGCAGCAATCTTAGTGAACTCTTAAAGGAACATTGTTTGTTTCGACAGCAAGTAATAAATGAGCTACTTTTGATCTGCATAAAACCCCATAGACCAAATTCAACTATCTGCCTAATAAGAACACATACACTTATCTATTTCATTCTATCTTCTCTTATGTTTGATGCTTGCTTGGGGACAAGCAAGTTTTAAGTTTGGTGTTGTGATGACAAGTCATCATATACCCTTTTTAATAGTCTTTTTCTTTATTTTCATTTGGTTTTATGCACTTTCTTGTACTCTAAGTAAGTAATTTAGAATGGAAATGCATAACTTCTCTTAATCAAACAACCACTATATAATTGATGCTAAATCATGAGGTTTAGGCCAAATTTAATTGCAGTTTTATGATTTGTAAACCTTGTGAATTTGGTGATACTTTGATTGGTTGTTTTGATTAATTGTAGGTGAAGAAAAGAAGAAAAGAAGAGAAGCGTGGTTCAAGGAATAGAAAGTGTGGCCAAGAAAGGAGGAAGTGTGGTGCAACAAACCATGGAACTCATTCCAAGAGCACCAAGCACTAAGAGAGCGCTACACTCACTTCCAAGGGACCAAGGCACAAAGCTCAGCTCACACAACACAAGGCCAAGAAATAAGGAAATGAGAAACCAAGCTCAGCTCACAAAGTGAGCATTATCGAGAGCGCTAGAGGAAAAATTCAAGGAAAATGTTTGGCAAATGCATGCTCCAAGACTTGAACCCATGACCAAAGGGGATGGGGGAACGCTACTCCTTGCAAGGAAAATAAGCCAAAATTGGCCAAAATGCTCCCAGCAAGTTTCGAACACGGAAGCTTCAGCAAGGAAGGTGCGCTCCTAGCACCACTTGGGCACTACCCTGATGTTGTACAAGACTTGGCACGCAAAATATTTCAAAGCGCCACTTCCTTCACCAAGAAAAGCTTCAGCGCATGCTTCCCTCAAGTTTTGAACCAAGGACCTCTCCTTGTGAGCACCAAAGCTCAGCTCACTTGGAGAGCTGAGCGCTATCCATGGGCATCACACAACACAACTTGACACGGTCCAGGGGCACATAGCGCGCAACAAATTTGGCACCAAGGCACCAATGCTCAGCTCACAAAGTGAGCTGAGCTCTCCCCTGATGCACCCCAAGACAGCAGCATGCTACCAATGCTTCCCCACACTAAGTGTCAAAGCTCAGCTCACTTTGTGAGCTGAGCACTCCCCTGGAAGCATATTACCCATGGGCTGAAAATTCAACCAAAAGTCCAATTTAATTCAAATCTTCACCAAATCAAAAGCCCATCCAAATTCCAATATCCAAGAATAGAAAGTGTATAAATAGGAGTTAGTTTGATGTAATTAGGGAGCTGAATTTTTATTTTGAATTTTTCTTTGAACTTTCATTTTTCATTTTTGAGCTTTTATTTTTGAGTTTAGATTTCAGAGAACTTGGAAGGAGAATTGATCTCTCTTCTTCTTGGTTCCTTGCTGGAAGCACTCTTTACTTTTCTTGCTTTGGATCTTGGGTGGAGAATTGAAGAAATTCTGTTTCAATCTCACCTTGAGATCCCTTGTTTATTTTCTTTCTGCATAATTGAATTTGAATTTCTGTTTACTGCTTCTTCATCTACTTTGCTTCTGCAATTTACTTTTCTTTACTTCTTTTGCAATCTCTCTTGTTGGATCAAGGAAGGATTTGAGATCTAGACTTGTTATCTAGTCTCTTCCACTCCTGAGATCTTCAACACCTTTTAGAATTGCTACAACTTAAGCACTGCTTTCCAGTTCTTTAAATTCCCAAGCCATTTTACTTTTCTGTCAAGATCTACTTCACTGCACTTAGATTTTCTCTTTTATGTTTAATGCAATTTACTTGTTCTTATTTAAATTCTGCAATCCCAATTCCCAATTCCTTTTATGATTCAAGCAATTTACATTTCTTACACTTTAACCTTCAGCCATTTACATTTCTTGCAATCTAAGTTTCTGCAATTAAATTTCCTTGCACTTTAAGATTCAGCTCCTTTATTTCCCTTGCTCTTTAATTTACTGCAATTTCCCTTCCCCCTTTACTTTCCAAGCAAATTTAGTTTCTGCAAGTTACAATCACTCAACCAAATCTTGATTCGCTTGACTAAATCAACCACTAAACAAAAATTGCTCAATCCTTCAATCCCTGTGGGATCGACCTCACTCATGTGAGTTATTATTACTTGATGCGACCCGGTACACTTGCCGGTGAGTTTTGTGTTGGATCGTTTTCCACACATCAAAGTGCACCGGGTCGCATCAAGTAATAAAACTCACGGGAGTGAGGTCGATCCCACAAGGATTGAAGGATTGAGCAATTTTAGTTTAGTGGTTGATTTAGTCAAGCGAATCAAGTATTGGTTGGGTGATTTGTGATTGCAGAAGCTAAATTGCTTGAAATGTAAAGGGAGAAGGGTAGATTGCAGAAAATTAAAGAGCAAAGAAAGTAAATAAGCTGAATCTTAAAGAACAAGTAATGTAAATTGCAGAAACTTAGATTGCAAGAAATGTAAATTACAGAATCTTAAAGTGCAAGAAATGTAAATGGCTTGAATTGTAAAGGGAATTGGAAAGTGGATTTGCAGAAATTAAACAAGGAAAAGTAAATTGCATTAATCAGACAAGTAGAAAGTGACTTGAATTGAACCGGATCTCAAACGGAAATGTAGTTGAACTTGAAAAGCTTTAAACAGAGAATTTAAAATGCAAACTCCAGATCTCAGGACCCAAGAGACTAGATAACCGAGTCTAGATCTCAATGCCTTCCTAGATCCAAATGTAGAATTCAATTGCAAGAAATTAAAGATCAAAACAGAAGAAAGCTTGAATGTAAATCTCAATTCTCCAATGGTGCAGTAAAAGAAACAGAAAGAGATCTCAAGGTGAGATTGAGACAGAATTTCTCCAATTCTCAACACCCAAGACTCAAGACAAGTGTAATTGAAATTGAAAACAAGAAAACTAAGAGGAAGAGAATTCAATTCTCCTTCCCCAAACTCAGAAACTCAGAACAATTCAAAATCCAAAAGCTCTCCAAAAACTACACAGCAAAACTAAGAAGGAAAAGCTCCCCTAAAACTTAAATCCTAAGCTATTTATACACTTTCTTCAAATGGTCTTCAAGATTTGAATTGGGCCTTTGCTCTTGATGGAATTGGGTTGATAAAGGCCTTGGTTGATTGCTCTTGGAGTTGGAGAAAGATCCATTGTGAACCGGGTTGAAATCGTAAAAGTTTGAGTAAAAGTTTGAGTAAAAGTTTGAGGCAAACTTTTACTCAAACTTTTTATACCAGATGGCTTCACTTGCTGCTACCAACGTTTGGGCTAAAGTTTGAGGTCAAACTTTTGCTCAAACGTTGGCCCCCTTGTGTATATGTGTGGCGCCAACGTTTGCCAAAAAGCTTGAGGCAAACGTTGGCGCAAACTTTTCTCCTCCAGGGTGTGCAAGTGTGGCGCCAACGTTTGCCAAAAAGTTTGAGGCAAACGTTGGCGCAAGCTTTTCTCCTCCAGGGTGTTGGTTTTGTGATGCCAATGTTTGCCAAAAAGTTTGAGGCAAACGTTGGCTCAAGCTTTTCTCCCAAAAGTTTGAGCTAAAGTTTGAGGCAAACTTTTGCTCAAGCTTTTTTTCCTCTTGAGTGTTTTCAATTCTTCCAAAAGTTTGAGCTAAAGTTTGAGGCAAACTTTGGCTCAAGCTTTTTTCCTCTGGCATATTTTCAACTCTTCTAAAAGTTTGAGCTAAAGTTTGAGGCAAACTTTGGCTCAAACTTTTTGTTCTCTTTTGCTCCTAGCCATTCCTTCTTCCTTCAACCTTCTTCAAAACTCTTTCCACCTATCATCAATCAATCAAAACAATCAAAGCTATGCCCCAAATCATGAGATTGTGTTTCTTTCATAATATATGACAATTATAGCATAAAATCTCATGAAAGTGCATGAATTCATACATGGTTGATTGAATCAAAGGAAACATGGAAATCTACCCAATTGGCTTGCTTATGGCTTAAGAAAGTGCATAAAATCAATTGAAAACAAAAGAAAAAGGCTAGTGAAACTAGGCTAAGATGACTTGTCATCAAGCCCCCCTTTACTTTTCGTGCAATTTACATTTCTTGTCATTTAAGTTTCTGCAATTTACATTGCTTGTTCTTTAAGTTTTTGCCCATTTACATTCTGCAACTTTAATTTCCTGTCATTTAAAATTCTGTTGGTTACAATTTCACACAATTCACTTCAATGTTAGCTTGACTAAACTAATCACCCACTGAAGTTGCTTGATCCATCAATCCCTGTGGGATCGACCTCACTCTAAGTGAGTTTTACTACTTGATGCGACCCGGTATACTTGCCGGTGAGTTTTAGGTGTTTTGGAAATTCATTTTTCCATAAAAACACCATCAATACAATAAATAAAAAATTTAAAAATTTTAAATTTTTAAATTTCTAAAATTAATTTATTCTATACTTGTGAAAAAATACCTTTATCCGGTGAAAAAAAATATTCTTGAAATAAAATTTTTATTTCGAAGTACAAAATTTTTCATTTGTTTGATTTTTAAATTTGAAAATTAAATTTTTTATTCAAAGTAGAAAATAAAATAAAGTTTAGCAATATTTTGAAGACAAAAAAAGATGAAAACTTTTTTTTTTAATTTTGAAACAAAAAAATAATTTTTTTTGCATAAAAGTATAAAAATAAAGAATTTCAAAAATATCCAATTTCCAAAAAATTTAAAAAGTTTAAATTTTTAAAAGTAATTTATTCTATATTTGTGAAAAAATAACTTTATCCGATGAAAAAAATTATTCTTGAAAAAAACATTTAATTTCAAAACACAAAATTTTTTGTTTTTTTTAATTTTAAAATTTAAAAATTAAATTTTTTATTTAAAGTAGAAAAATAAAATAAAATTCAGCAATACTTCGAAGACAAAAAAAGATGAAAACTTTTTATTTTTAAATTTTGAAACCAAAAAAATAAATTTTTTTGCCTAAAAGTATAAAAATAAAGAATTTAAAAAATATACAATAAATAAAAATTTAAAAAGTTTAAATTTTTAAATTTTTAAAATTAATTTATTCTATATTTGTGAAAAAATAGCTTTATCCGGTAAAAAAAATATTCTTGAAATAAAATTTGTGATTTCGAAATAAAAAATTTTTCATTTTTTTGAATTTCTAAAATTGAAAATTAAATTTTTTATTCAAAGTAGAAAAATAAAATAAAGTCCAGCAATATTTTGAAGACAAAAAGAAGATGAAAACTTTTTATTTTTAAATTTTGAAACAAAAAAAATAAAATTTTCCCTAAAAGTATAAAAATAAAGAATTTCAAAAATATCCAATAAACCAAAGATTTAAAAATTTTAAATTTTTAAAATTAATTTATTCTATATTTGTGAAAAAATAGCTTTATCCGGTGAAAAAAAGTATTCTTGAAATAAAATTTTTATTTAAAAATACAAAATTTTTCATTTGTTTGATTTTAAATTTAAAAATTAAATTTTTTATTCAAAGTAGAAAATAAAATAAAGTCTAGCAATATTTTGAAGACAGAAAAAGAACTTTTTTTTTAATTTTGAAACTAAAAAAATAATTTTTTGCCTAAAACTATAAAAATAAAGAATTTCAAAAATATCCAATAAACAAAAATTTAAAAAGTTTAAATTTTTAAAAGTAATTTATTCTATATTTGTGAAAAAATAACTTTATCCGGTGAAAAAAAATATTCTTGAAAAAAACATTTGATTTCAAAACACGAAATTTTTTGTTTTTTTTTGAATTTTTAAATTTAAAAATTAAATTTTTTATTTAAATTAGAAAAATAAAATAAAATCCAGCAATATTTCAAAGAAAAAAAGATGAAAATTTTTATTTTTAAATTTTGAAACCAAAAAAATAATTTTTTTTTGCGTAAAATTATAAAAATAAAGAATTTAAAAAATATACAATAAATAAAAAATTTAAAAAGTTTAAATTTTTAAATTTCTAAAATTAATTTATTCTATATTTGTGAAAAAATACCTTTATCCGGTGAAAAAAAATAATCTTGAAATAAAATTTTTATTTCGAAGTACAAAATTTTTCATTTGTTTGATTTTTAAATTTGAAAATTAAATTTTTTATTCAAAGTAGAAAATAAAATAAAGTTTAGCAATATTTTGAAGACAAAAAAAAGATGAAAACTTTTTTTTTTATTTTGAAACTAAAAAAATAATTTTTTTTGCCTAAAAGTATAAAAATAAAGAATTTCAAAAATATCCAATTTCCAAAAAATTTAAAAAGTTTAAATTTTTAAAAGTAATTTATTATATATTTGTGAAAAAACAACTTTATCCAATGAAAAAAAAATATTCTTAAAAAAAACATTTGATTTCAAAACACGAAATTTTTTGTTTTTTTGAATTTTTAAATTTAAAAATTAAATTTTTTATTTAAAATAGAAAAATAAAATAAAATCTAGCAATATTTCGAAGACAAAAAAAGATGAAAACTTTTTTATTTTTAAATTTTGAAACCAAAAAAATAAATTTTTTTGCCTAAAAGTATAAAAATAAAGAATTTAAAAAATATCCAATAAACAAAAAATTTAAAAAGTTTAAATTTTTAAAAGTAATTTATTATATATTTGTGAAAAAACAACTTTATCCAATGAAAAAAAAATATTCTTAAAAAAAACATTTGATTTCAAAACACGAAATTTTTTGTTTTTTTGAATTTTTAAATTTAAAAATTAAATTTTTTATTTAAAATAGAAAAATAAAATAAAATCTAGCAATATTTCGAAGACAAAAAAAGATGAAAACTTTTTTATTTTTAAATTTTGAAACCAAAAAAATAAATTTTTTTGCCTAAAAGTATAAAAATAAAGAATTTAAAAAATATACAATAAATTAAAAATTTAAAAAGTTTAAATTTTTAAATTTTTAAAATTAATTTATTCTATATTTGTGAAAAAATACCTTTATCCGGTGAAAAAAAAATATTCTTGAAATAAAATTTTTGTTACAACATAAAAAATTTTTCATTTTTTTTAATTTTTAAATTTGAAAATTAAATTTTTTATTCAAAGTAGAAAAATAAAATAAAGTCCAGCAATATTTTGAAGATAAAAAAAGATGAAAACTTTTAATTTATAAATTTTGAAACCAAAAAAAAATAAATTTTTTGCCTAAAAGTATAAAAATAAAGAATTTTAAAAATATCCAACAAACAAAAAATTTAAAAAGTTTAAATTTTAAAATTTTTAAAATTAATTTATTCTATATTTGTGAAAAAATAGCTTTATCCAGTGAAAAAAATATTCTTGAAATAAAATTTATGATTTCGAAATAAATAAATTTTCATTTTTTTGAATTTTTAAAATTGAAAATTAAATTTTTTATTCAAAGTAGAAAAATAAAATAAAGTCCAGCAATAATTTGAAGACAAAAAGAAGATGAAAACTTTTTATTTGTAAAATTTTGAAACAAAAAAAATAATTTTTTTCCTAAAAGTATAAAAATAAAGAATTTCAAAAATATCCAATAAACAAAAAATTTTAAATTTTTAAATTTTTAAAATTAATTTATTCTATACTTGTGAAAAAAATAGCTTTATCCGGTGAAAAAAAGTATTCTTGAAATAAAATTTTTATTTAAAAATACAAAATTTTTCATTTGTTTGATTTTTAAATTTGAAAATTAAATTTTTTATTCAAAGTAGAAAATAAAATAAAGTCTAGCAATATTTTGAAGACAGAAAAAGAACTTTTTTTTAATTTTGAAACTAAAAAAATAATTTTTTGCCTAAAAGTATAAAAATAAAGAATTTCAAAAATATCCAATAAACAAAAAATTTAAAAAGTTTAAATTTTTAAAAGTAATTTATTCTATATTTGTGAAAAAATAACTTTATCTGGTGAAAAAAAATATTCTTGAAAAAAACATTTGATTTCAAAACACGAAATTTTTTGTTTTTTATGAATTTTTAAATTTAAAAATTAAACTTTTTATTTAAAGTAGAAAAATAAAATAAAATCCAGCAATATTTCAAAGAAAAAAAAGATGAAAACTTTTTATTTTTAAATTTTGAAACCAAAAAAATAATTTTTTTTTGCCTAAAATTATAAAAATAAAGAATTTAAAAAATATACAATAAATAAAAAATTTAAAAAGTTTAAATTATTAAATTTCTAAAATTAATTTATTCTATATTTGTGAAAAAATACCTTTATCCGGTGAAAAAAATATTCTTGAAATAAAATTTTTATTTCGAAGTACAAAATTTTTCATTTGTTTAATTTTTAAATTTGAAAATTAAATTTTTTATTCAAAGTAGAAAATAAAATAAAGTTTAGCAATATTTTGAAGACAAAAAAAAGATGAAAACTTTTTTTTTTTATTTTGAAACTAAAAAAATAATTTTTTTTGCCTAAAAGTATAAAAATAAAAAATTTCAAAAATATCCAATTTCCAAAAAATTTAAAAAGTTTAAATTTTTAAAAGTAATTTATTATATATTTGTGAAAAAACAACTTTATCCAATGAAAAAAAAATATTCTTAAAAAAAACATTTGATTTCAAAACACGAAATTTTTTGTTTTTTTGAATTTTTAAATTTAAAAATTAAATTTTTTATTTAAAATAGAAAAATAAAATAAAATCTAGCAATATTTCGAAGACAAAAAAAGATGAAAACTTTTTATTTTTAAATTTTGAAACCAAAAAAATAAATTTTTTTGCCTAAAAGTATAAAAATAAAGAATTTAAAAAATATACAATAAATTTAAAATTTAAAAAGTTTAAATTTTTAAATTTTTAAAATTAATTTATTCTATATTTGTGAAAAAATACCTTTATCCGGTGAAAAAAAAATATTCTTGAAATAAAATTTTTATTACAACATAAAAATTTTTCATTTTTTTAATTTTTAAATTTGAAAATTAAATTTTTTATTCAAAGTAGAAAATAAAATAAAGTCCAGCAATATTTTGAAGATAAAAAAAGATGAAAACTTTTAATTTATAAATTTTGAAACCAAAAAAAAATAAATTTTTTGCCTAAAAGTATAAAAATAAAGAATTTTAAAAATATCCAACAAACAAAAAATTTAAAAAGTTTAAATTTTAAAATTTTTAAAATTAATTTATTCTATATTTGTGAAAAAATAGCTTTATCCGGTGAAAAAAATATTCTTGAAATAAAATTTATGATTTCGAAATAAATAAATTTTCATTTTTTTGAATTTTTAAAATTGAAAATTAAATTTTTTATTCAAAGTAGAAAAATAAAATAAAGTCCAGCAATATTTTGAAGACAAAAAGAAGATGAAAACTTTTTATTTGTAAAATTTTGAAACAAAAAAAATAATTTTTTTCCTAAAAGTATAAAAATAAAGAATTTCAAAAATATCCAATAAACAAAAAATTTTAAAATTTTAAATTTTTAAAATTAATTTATTCTATACTTGTGAAAAAAATAGCTTTATCCGGTGAAAAAAAGTATTCTTGAAATAAAATTTTTATTTAAAAATACAAAATTTTTCATTTGTTTGATTTTTAAATTTGAAAATTAAATTTTTTATTCAAAGTAGAAAATAAAATAAAGTCTAGCAATATTTTGAAGACAGAAAAAGAACTTTTTTTTAATTTTGAAACTAAAAAAATAATTTTTTGCCTAAAAGTATAAAAATAAAGAATTTCAAAAATATCCAATAAACAAAAAATTTAAAAAGTTTAAATTTTTAAAAGTAATTTATTCTATATTTGTGAAAAAATAACTTTATCTGGTGAAAAAAAATATTCTTGAAAAAAACATTTGATTTCAAAACACGAAATTTTTTGTTTTTTATGAATTTTTAAATTTAAAAATTAAACTTTTTATTTAAAGTAGAAAAATAAAATAAAATCCAGCAGTATTTCAAAGAAAAAAAAAGATGAAAACTTTTTATTTTTAAATTTTGAAACCAAAAAAATAATTTTTTTTGCCTAAAATTATAAAAATAAAGAATTTAAAAAATATACAATAAATAAAAAATTTAAAAAGTTTAAATTTTTAAATTTCTAAAATTAATTTATTCTATATTTGTGAAAAAATACCTTTATCCGGTGAAAAAAATATTCTTGAAATAAAATTTTTATTTCGAAGTAGAAAATTTTTCATTTGTTTAATTTTTAAATTTGAAAATTAAATTTTTTATTCAAAGTAGAAATTAAGATAAAGTTTAGCAATATTTTGAAGACAAAAAAAAGATGAAAACTTTTTTTTTTATTTTGAAACTAAAAAAATAATTTTTTTTGCCTAAAAGTATAAAAATAAAGAATTTCAAAAATATCCAATTTCCAAAAAATTTAAAAAGTTTAAATTTTTAAAAGTAATTTATTATATATTTGTGAAAAAACAACTTTATCCAATGAAAAAAAAATATTCTTAAAAAAAACATTTGATTTCAAAACACGAAATTTTTTGTTTTTTTGAATTTTTAAATTTAAAAATTAAATTTTTTATTTAAAATAGAAAAATAAAATAAAATCTAGCAATATTTCGAAGACAAAAAAAGATGAAAACTTTTTATTTTTAAATTTTGAAAACAAAAAAATAAATTTTTTTGCCTAAAAGTATAAAAATAAAGAATTTAAAAAATATACAATAAATTAAAAATTAAAAAGTTTAAATTTTTAAATTTTTAAAATTAATTTATTCTATATTTGTGAAAAAATACCTTTATCCGGTGAAAAAAAATATTCTTGAAATAAAATTTTTATTACAACATAAAAAATTTTTCATTTTTTTAATTTTTAAATTTGAAAATTAAATTTTTTATTCAAAGTAGAAAAATAAAATAAAGTCCAGCAATATTTTGAAGATAAAAAAAGATGAAAACTTTTAATTTATAAATTTTGAAACCAAAAAAAAATAAATTTTTTGCCTAAAATTATAAAAATAAAGAATTTTAAAAATATCCAACAAACAAAAAATTTAAAAAGTTTAAATTTTAAAATTTTTAAAATTAATTTATTCTATATTTGTGAAAAAATAGCTTTATCCGGTGAAAAAAATATTCTTGAAATAAAATTTATGATTTCGAAATAAATAAATTTTCATTTTTTTGAATTTTTAAAATTGAAAATTAAATTTTTTATTCAAAGTAGAAAAATAAAATAAAGTCCAGCAATATTTTGAAGACAAAAAGAAGATGAAAACTTTTTATTTGTAAAATTTTGAAACAAAAAAAATAAATTTTTCCCTTAAAGTATAAAAATAAAGAATTTCAAAAATATCCAATAAACAAAAAATTTAAAAATTTTAAATTTTTAAAATTAATTTATTCTATATTTGTGAAAAAAATAGCTTTATCCAGTAAAAAAAAGTATTCTTTAAATAAAATTTTTATCTCAAAATACAAAATTTTTCATTTGTTTGAATTTTTAAATTTGAAAATTAAATTTTTATTCAAAGTAGAAGATAAAATAAAGTCCAGCAATATTTTGAAGACAAAAAAAAAGTTGAAAACTTTTTTTTTTAATTTTCAAACTAAAAAATAACATTTTTGCCTAAAATTATAAAAATAAAGAATTTTAAAAATATACAATAAATAAAAAATTTAAAAAGGTTAAATTTTTAAATTTTTAAAATTAATTTATTCTATATTTGTGAAAAAATACCTTTATCCGGGGAAAAAAAATATTCTTGAAATAAAATTTTTATTTCGAAGTACAAAATTTTTCATTTGTTTGATTTTTAAATTTGAAAATTAAATTTTTTATTCAAAGTAGAAAACAAAATAAAGTTTAGCAATATTTTGAAGGCAAAAAAAAGATGATAACTTTTTTTTTATTATTTTGAAACTAAAAAAATAATTTTTTTGCCTAAAAGTATAAAAATAAAGAATTTCAAAAATATCCAATTTCCAAAAAATTTAAAAAGTTTAAATTTTTATAAGTAATTTATTCTATATTTGTGAAAAAATAACTTTATCCGGTGAAAAAAAATATTCTTGAAAAAAATATTTGATTTCAAAACACGAAATTTTATGTTTTTTTGAATTTTTAAATTTAAAAATTAAATTTTTTATTTAAAATAGAAAAATAAAATAAAATCCAACAATATTTCGAAGACAAAAAAAGATGAAAACTTTTTATTTTTAAATTTTGAAACCAAAAAAATAATTTTTTTTGCCTAAAATTATAAAAATAAAGAATTTAAAAAATATACAATAAATAAAAAGTTTAAAAAGTTTAAATTTTTAAATTTCTAAAATTAATTTATTCTATATTTGTGAAAAAATACCTTTATCCGGTGAAAAAAAAATTCTTGAAATAAAATTTTTATTTCGAAGTACAAAATTTTTCATTTTTTTTAATTTTTAAATTTGAAAATTAAATTTTTTATTCAAAGTAGAAAAATAAAATAAAGTCCAGCAATATTTTGAAGATAAAAAAAGATGAAAACTTTTTATTTTTAAATTTTGAAACCAAAAAAAATAATTTTTTTGCCTAAAAGTATAAAAATAAAGAATTTCAAAAATATCCAACAAACAAAAAATTTAAAAAGTTTAAATTTTTAAAAGTAATTTATTCTATATTTGTGAAAAAATAACTTTTTCCGGTGAAAAAAAATATTCTTGAAAAAAACATTTGATTTCAAAATACGAAATTTTTTGTTTTTTGAATTTTTAAATTTAGAAATTAAATTTTTTATTTAAAGTAGAAAAATAAAATAAAATCCAGCAATATTTCGAAGACAAAAAAAAGATGAAAATTTTTTATTTTTAAATTTTGAAACCAAAAAAATAAATTTTTTTGCCTAAAAGTATAAAAAAAGAATTTAAAAAATATACAATAAATAAAAAATTTAAAAAGTTTAAACTTTTAAATTTTTAAAATTAATTTATTCTATATTTGTGAAAAAAATACCTTTATCCGGTGAAAAAAACTTATTCTTGAAATAAAATTTGTGATTTCGAAATACAAAATTTTTCATTTTTTTGAATTTTTAAATTTGAAAATTAAATTTTTTATTCAAAGTAGAAAAATAAAATAAAGTCCAGCAATATTTTGAAGACAAAAAAAGATGAAAACTTTTTATTTTTAAATTTTGAAACCAAAAAAAATAATTTTTTTGCCTAAAAGTATAAAAATAAAGAATTTCAAAAATATCCAACAAACAAAAATTTAAAAAGTTTAAATTTTAAATTTTTAAAATTAATTTATTCTATATTTGTGAATAAATAGCTTTATCTGGTAAAAAATAATATTCTTGAAATAAAATTTTTGATTTTAAAATAAATAAATTTTCATTTTTTTGAATTTTAAAAATTGAAAATTAAATTTTTTATTCAAAGTAGAAAAATAAAATAAAGTCCAGCAATATTTTGAAGACAAAAAAAGATGAAAACTTTTTATTTTTAAATTTTGAAACAAAAAAAATAAATTTTTCACTAAAAATATAAAAATAAAGAATTTCAAAAATATCCAATAAACAAAAAATTTAAAAATTTTAAATTTTTAAAATTAATTTATTCTATACTTGTGAAAAAATAGCTTTATCCGGTGAAAAAAAGTATTCTTGAAATAAAAGTTTTATTTCAAAATACAAAATTTTTGATTTGTTTGATTTTTAAATTTGGAAATTAAATTTTTTATTCAAAGTAGAAAATAAAATAAAGTCCAGCAATATTTTGAAGAAAAAAAAAGATGAAAACTTGTTTTTTTTTTAATTTTGAAACTAAAAAAATAATTTTTTTGACTAAAAGTATAAAAATAAAGAATTTCAAAAATATCCAATAAACAAAAAATTTAAAAAGTTTAAATTTTTAAAAGTAATTTATTCTATATTTGTAAAAAAATAACTTTATCATTCAAAGTAGAAAATAAAATAAAGTCCAGCAATATTTTGAAGACCAAAAAAAAAGATGAAAACTTTTTTTTTTTAATTTTGAAACCAAAAAAATAATTTTTTTTGCCTAAAAGTATAAAAATAAGGAATTTCAAAAATATCCAATAAACAAAAAATTTAAAAAGTTTAATTTTTTAAAAGTAATTTATTCTATATTTGTGAAAAAATAACTTTATCTGGTGAAAAAAAATATTCTTGAAAAAAAACATTTGATTTCAAAATACGAAATTTTTTGTTTTTTGAATTTTTAAATTTAAAGTTAAATTTTTTATTTAAAGTAGAAAAATAAAATAAAATCCAGCAATATTTCGAAGAAAAAAAAAAGATGAAAACTTTTTATTTTTAAATTTTGAAACCAAAAAAAATAATTTTTTGCCTAAAATTATAAAAATAAAGAAATTAAAAAATATACAATAAATAAAAAGTTTAAAAAGTTTAAAATTTTAAATTTTTAAAATTAATTTATTCTATATTTGTGAAAAAATAGCTTTATCCAGTGAAAAAAATATTCTTGAAATAAAATTTGTGATTTCGAAATAAAAAATTTTTCATTTTTTTGAATTTTAAATTTGAAAATTAAATTTTTTATACAAAGTAGAAAAATAAAATAAAGTCCAGCAATATTTTGAAGACAAAAAAAGATGAAAACTTTTTATTTTTAAATTTTGAAACCAAAAAAAATAATTTTTTTGCCTAAAAGTATAAAAATAAAGAATTTTAAAAATATCCAACAAACAAAATTTAAAAAGTTTAAATTTTTAAATTTTTAAAATTAATTTATTCTATATTTGTGAAAAAATAGCTTTATCCGGTGAAAAAAAGTATTCTTGAAATAAAAATTTTATTTCAAAATACAAAATTTTTCATTTGTTTTGAATTTTTATATTTAAAAATTAAATTTTTTATTCAAAGTAGAAAATAAAATAAAGTCCAGCAATATTTTGAAGACAAAAAAAAAGATGAAAACTTTTTTTTAATTTTGAAACCAAAAAAATAATTTTTTTCCTAAAAGTATAAAAATAAAGAATTTCAAAAATATCCAATAAACAAAAAATTTAAAAAGTTTAATTTTTTAAAAGTAATTTATTCTATATTTGTGAAAAAAAAACTTTATCCGGTGAAAAAGAATATTCTTGAAAAAAAACATTTGATTTCAAAATACGAAATTTTTTGTTTTTTGAATTTTTAAATTTAAAATTAAATTTTTATTTAAAGTAGAAAAATAAAATAAAATCCAACAATATTTTGAAGACAAAAAAAAGATGAAAACTTTTTATTTTTACATTTTGAAACAAAAAAAATAATTTTTTTTGCCTAAAAGTATAAAAATAAAGAATTTAAAAAATATACAATAAATAAAAAGTTTAAAAAGTTTAAATTTTTAAATTTTTAAAATTAATTTATTCTATATTTGTGAAAAAATAGCTTTATCCGGTGAAAAAAATATTCTTGAAATAAAATTTGTGATTTCGAAATAAAAAATTTTTCATTTTTTTGAATTTTAAATTTGAAAATTAAATTTTTTATTCAAAGTAGAAAAATAAAATAAAGTCCAGCAATATTTTGAAGACAAAAAAAGATGAAAACTTTTTATTTTTAAATTTTGAAACCAAAAAAAATAATTTTTTTGCTTAAAAGTATAAAAATAAAGAATTTCAAAAATATCCAACAAACAAAAAATTTTAAAAGTTTAAATTTTTACATTTTTAAAATTAATTTATTCTATATTTGTGAAAAAATAGCTTTATCCGGTGAAAAAAAGTATTCTTGAAATAAAATTTTTATTTCAAAATACAAAATTTTTCATTTGTTTGATTTTTAAATTTGAAAATTAAATTTTTTTATTCAAAGTAGAAAATAAAATAAAGTCGAGCAATATTTTGAAGACAAAAAAAAAGATGAAAACTTTTTTTTTTAATTTTGAAACTAAAAAAATAATTTTTTTTGCCTAAAACTATAAAAATAAAGAATTTCAAAAATATCCAATAAACAAAAAATTTAAAAAGTTTAAATTTTTAAAAGTAATTTATTCTATATTTGTGAAAATATAACTTTATCCGGTGAAAAAAAAATTCTTGAAAAAAACATTTGATTTCAAAATACGAAATTTTTTGTTTTTTGAATTTTTAAATTTAAAAATTAAATTATTTATTTATAGTAGAAAAATAAAATAAAATCCAGCAATATTGGGAAGACAAAAAAAAAGATGAAAACTTTTTACTTTTAAATTTTGAAACCAAAAAAATATTTTTTTTCCTAAAAGTATAAAAATAAAGTTTTTAAAAAATATACAATAAATAAAAAATTTAAAAAGTTTAAATTTTTAAATTTTTAAAATTAAATTATTCTATATTTGTGAAAAAATAGCTTTATCCGGTGAAAAAAATATTCTTGAAATAAAATTTGTGATTTCGAAATAAAATTTTTTTCATTTTTTTGAATTTTTAAATTTGAAAATTAAATTTTTTATTCAAAGTAGAAAAATAAAATAAAGTCCAACAATATTTTGAAGACAAAAAAGATGAAAACTTTTTATTTTTAAATTTTGAAACCAAAAAAAATAAATTTTTTGCCTAAAAGTATAAAAATAATGAATTTAAAAAATATCCAACAAACAAAAAATTTTAAAAGTTTAAATTTTTAAATTTTTAAAATTAATTATTCTATATTTGTGAAAAAATAGCTTTATCCGGTGAAAAAAAAATATTCTTGAAATAAAATTTGTGATTTCAAAATACAAAATTTTTCATTTTTTTGAATTTTAAATTTGAAAATTAAATTTTTTATTCAAAGTAGAAAAATAAAATAAAGTCCAGCAATATTTTGAAGACAAAAAAAGATGAAAACTTTTTATTTTTAAATTTTGAAACCAAAAAAAATAATTTTTTTGCCTAAAAGTATAAAAATAAAGGATTTCAAAAATATCCAACAAACAAAAAATTTAAAAAGTTTAAATTTTTAAATTTTTAAAATTAATTTATTCTATATTTGTAAAAAAATAGCTTTATCCGGTGAAAAAAAATATTCTTGAAATAAAATTTGTGATTTCAAAATACAAAATTTTTCATTTTTTTGAATTTTTAAATTTGAAAATTAAATTTTTTATTCAAAGTAGAAAAATAAAATAAAGTCCAACAATATTTTGAAGACAAAAAAGATGAAAACTTTTAATTTTTAAATTTTGAAACCAAAAAAAATAAATTTTTTGCCTAAAAGTATAAAAATAATGAATTTCAAAAATATCCAACAAACAAAAAATTTTAAAAGTTTAAATTTTTAAATTTTTAAAATTAATTATTCTATATTTGTGAAAAAATAGCTTTATCCGGTGAAAAAAAATATTCTTGAAATAAAATTTGTGATTTCAAAATACAAAATTTTTCATTTTTTTGAATTTTAAATTTGAAAATTAAATTTTTTATTCAAAGTAGAAAAATAAAATAAAGTCCAGCAATATTTTGAAGACAAAAAAAGATGAAAACTTTTTATTTTTAAATTTTGAAACCAAAAAAAAATAATTTTTTTGCCTAAAAGTATAAAAATAAAGAATTTCAAAAATATCCAACAAACAAAAAATTAAAAAGTTTAAATTTTAAATTTTTAAAATTAATTTATTCTATATTTGTGAAAAAATAGCTTTATCTGGTAAAAAAAATATTCTTGAAATAAAATTTTTGATTTTGAAATAAATAAATTTTCATTTTTTTGAATTTTAAAAATTGAAAATTAAATTTTTTATTCAAAGTAGAAAAATAAAATAAAGTCCAGCAATATTTTGAAGACAAAAAAAGATGAAAACTTTTTATTTTTAAATTTTGAAACCAAAAAAAATAATTTTTTTGCCTAAAAGTATAAAAATAAAGAATTTCAAAAATATCCAACAAACAAAAAATTTAAAAAGTTTAAATTTTTAAATTTTTAAAATTAATTTATTCTATATTTGTGAAAAAATAGCTTTATCCGGTGAAAAACAATATTCTTGAAATAAAATTTGTGATTTCGAAATAGAAAATTTTTCATTTTTTTGAATTTTTAAATTTGAAAATTAAATTTTTTATTCAAAGTAGAAAAATAAAATAAAGTCCAGCAATATTTTGAAGACAAAAAAAAGATGAAAAGTTTTTATTTTTAAATTTTGAAACCAAAAAAAATAATTTTTTTGCCTAAAAGTATAAAAATAAAGAATTTCAAAAATATCCAACAAACAAAAAATTTAAAAAGTTTAAATTTTAAAATTTTAAAATTAATTTATTCTATATTTGTAAAAAAATAGCTTTATCCGGTGGAAAAAAATATTCTTGAAATAAAATTTGTGATTTCAAAATACAAAATTTTTCATTTTTTTGAATTTTTAAATTTGAAAATTAAATTTTTTATTCAAAGTAGAAAAATAAAATAAAGTCCAACAATATTTTGAAGACAAAAAAGATGAAAACTTTTTATTTTTAAATTTTGAAACCAAAAAAAATAAATTTTTTGCCTAAAAGTATAAAAATAATGAATTTCAAAAATATCCAACAAACAAAAAATTTTAAAAGTTTAAATTTTTAAATTTTTAAAATTAATTATTCTATATTTGTGAAAAAATAGCTTTATCCGGTGAAAAAAAATATTCTTGAAATAAAATTTGTGATTTCAAAATACAAAATTTTTCATTTTTTTGAATTTTAAATTTGAAAATTAAATTTTTTATTCAAAGTAGAAAAATAAAATAAAGTCCAGCAATATTTTGAAGACAAAAAAAGATGAAAACTTTTTATTTTTAAATTTTGAAACCAAAAAAAAATAATTTTTTTGCCTAAAAGTATAAAAATAAAGAATTTCAAAAATATCCAACAAACAAAAATTTAAAAAGTTTAAATTTTAAATTTTTAAAATTAATTTATTCTATATTTGTGAAAAAATAGCTTTATCTGGTAAAAAAAATATTCTTGAAATAAAATTTTTGATTTTGAAATAAATAAATTTTCATTTTTTTGAATTTTAAAAATTGAAAATTAAATTTTTTATTCAAAGTAGAAAAATAAAATAAAGTCCAGCAATATTTTGAAGACAAAAAAAGATGAAAACTTTTTATTTTTAAATTTTGAAACCAAAAAAAATAATTTTTTTGCCTAAAAGTATAAAAATAAAGAAGTTCAAAAATATCCAACAAACAAAAAATTTAAAAAGTTTAAATTTTTAAATTTTTAAAATTAATTTATTCTATATTTGTGAAAAAATAGCTTTATCCGGTGAAAAAAAATATTCTTGAAATAAAATTTGTGATTTCGAAATAGAAAATTTTTCATTTTTTTGAATTTTTAAATTTGAAAATTAAATTTTTTATTCAAAGTAGAAAAATAAAATAAAGTCCAGCAATATTTTGAAGACAAAAAAAAAGATGAAAAGTTTTTATTTTTAAATTTTGAAACAAAAAAAATAAATTTTTTCCCTAAAAGTGTAAAAATAAAGATTTTCAAAAATATCCAATAAACAAAAAATTTAAAAATTTTAAATTTTTAATATTAATTTACTCTATATTTGTGAAAAAATAGCTTTATCCGGTGAAAAAAAGTATTCTTGAAATAAAAATTTTATTTCAAAATACAAAATTTTTCATTTGTTTTGAATTTTTAAATTTAAAAATTAAATTTTTTATTCAAAGTAGAAAATAAAATAAAGTCCAGTAATATTTTGAAGACAAAAAAAAGATGAAAACTTTTTTTTTTAATTTTGAAACCAAAAAAATAATTTTTTTTGCCTAAAAGTATAAAAATAAAGAATTTCAAAAATATCCAATAAACAAAAAATTTAAAAAGTTTAATTTTTTAAAAGTAATTTATTCTATATTTGTGAAAAAATAACTTTATCTGGTGAAAAAAAATATTCTTGAAAAAAAACATTTGATTTCAAAATACGAAATTTTTTGTTTTTTGAATTTTTAAATTTAAAATTAAATTTTTTATTTAAAGTAGAAAAATAAAATAAAATCCAGCAATATTTCGAAGAAAAAAAAAAGATGAAAACTTTTTATTTTTAAATTTTGAAACCAAAAAAATAATTTTTTGCCTAAAATTATGAAAATAAAGAAATTAAAAAATATACAATAAATAAAAAATTTAAAAAGTTTAAAATTTTAAATTTTTAAAATTAATTTATTCTATATTTGTGAAAAAATAGCTTTATCCAGTGAAAAAAATATTCTTGAAATAAAATTTGTGATTTCGAAATAAAAAATTTTTCATTTTTTTGAATTTTAAATTTGAAAATTAAATTTTTTATTCAAAGTAGAAAAATAAAATAAAGTCCAGCAATATTTTGAAGACAAAAAAAGATGAAAACTTTTTATTTTTAAATTTTGAAACCAAAAAAATAATTTTTTTGCCTAAAAGTATAAAAATAAAGAATTTTAAAAATATCCAACAAACAAAAAATTTAAAAAGTTTAAATTTTTAAATTTTTAAAATTAATTTATTCTATATTTGTGAAAAAATAGCTTTATCCGGTGAAAAGAGTGGAGCGCGCATGACACGGTCCTGGGCAGCACAAGGCGCGCACAATTTGGCACCAAGACACTAACGCTCAGCTCACAAAGTGAGTTGAGCTCTCCCCTGATGCTTCCCAATCAGCAAGACACGCTATGCAAAGCACAAAGCTCAGCTCACTTTGTGAGCTAAGCATTCCCCTGGGAGATGCATTTGGGCTGAAATTGAAATTTAAAATTCCAACTTACTTCATTCCTTCACCAAATCAAAAGCCCATCCAAATTCCAATATCCAAGAATAGAAAGTGTATAAATAGGAGTTAGTTTGATGTAATTAGGACCTTTTTTTCTTTTACCTTAGAACCTCTAGACTTCATTTTGGAATTTTCCCTTTTTACTTGCATTTTAATTCTGAGCTTTTTGAATTTCAGAGAGAACTTGGAAGGAGAATTGATCTCTCTTCTTCTTGGTTCTTGCTTGAGCACTCTTTTATTTCCTTGCTTTGGATCTTGGGTAGAGAATTGAAGAACTTCTGTTTCAATCTCACCTTGGGATCTTGTTTATTTTCTTTCTGCATAATTGAATTTGAATTTCTGTTTACTGCTTCTTCATCTACTTTGCTTCTGCAATTTACTTTTCTTTACTTCTTTTGCAATTTCTCTTGTTGGATCTAGGAAGGGAGTGAGATCTAGATTTGTTTTCTAGTCTCTTTGATTTCCTGAGATCTTCAACACCTTTTAGAATTGCTGCAACTTAAGCACTGCTTTCCAGTTCTTTAAATTCTCAAGTCATTTTACTTTTCTGTTAAGATCTACTTCACTGCACTTAAATTTTCTCTTTTATGTTTAATGCAATTTAGTTGTTCTTGTTCAGATTCTGCTATCCTAATTTCCAATTCCTTTTATGATTCAAGCAATTTACATTTCTTGCACTTTAAGCTTCAGCCATTTACATTTCTTGCAATCTAAGTTTCTGCAATTTACATTACTTGCACTTTAAGAATCTGCTTCTTTACTTTCCTGCTCTTTAATTTACTGCACTTTACCCCTCCCCCTTTACTTTCCAAGCAAATTTAGTTTCTGCAAGTTACAATCACTCAACCAAATCTTGATTCGCTTGACTAAATCAACCACTAAACAAAAATTGCTCAATCCTTCAATCCCTGTGGGATCGACCTCACTCATGTGAGTTATTATTACTTGATGCGACCCGGTACACTTGCCGGTGAGTTTTGTGTTGGATCGTTTTCCACACATCAAGTTTTTGGCGCCGTTGCCGGGGATTGATTAGATTGACAATGATTAAGTGAAGTGGAGATCTAGATCAAGCACTTTTTCTTTAATTTTTGACTGACACACTAACTGTTTGAATTTTTGCTTGAACTAACTGAAACTTCACTTTAGTAATAGAGTGAAGTTTTCTTGGTTTCTCTGGCTTTGTATGATTCTCATGCTCTGCTTGATTGAATATACGAGAGAAGCAATTTTCTCTTACTAATCTTTCAAGCCTATCAACTGTTTGATACATTGTGTCAGCTGAACCTTTCAACCACATTTTGGACATGAATGTATTCAATCTTCATTTAGACTATTTGTGATTGTGCAGATCATGGAGAAGAACCCAACGAATCCCAGTCAGCATGGTAGTAATATCCCCACCTTAAATGACAAGCAACCACTCATCACCATGAACGACATTGCTCAGTGGTTTGAAGCTTTCCCACAAGGAAACATCATCGGATGGGAAGAACTAATGAGTGAACTCCTAGCCAAGCTGAAACCACCTCAGGGAATTGTTAAACCAGAAGCAGAAGTGCAACCATTCGCACAAGAGAAGGAAATTGAAGGTATTCGCGCAATCATGGCCCAAAGCGAGCAGATACATCAACAGCTTAAGCAACAATTGGAGCTGATTAACAGAAAAATAGAGGAACTGCAACATGCTGTGGCAAATGCACAGAATTCACCTCAAAATCCCCATTGTTGGAATCAACTTGAAAAAAATTCTGGAGTAATTAACTATGAGCGATCATACTCTCCAGACAGCTCCTCAAGCATGTTCCAACGTAGGACTCAGAATGATGTGTACAACCCACCCTGGAGAACTCAATCCAACTGGAGGCGGGTTGAAAACCAAAATCAAAAACCAAGGGACTTCAACTGCAACAACCCCAACTTCAAAAACCAATATAAAAACCACCCCCACAACAACAATCATCACACACCATCCCAATACACACACTTCCAACCCCGTCCTATCTCACCAATCACCCAAAATGACTCTCATCAACCATCACAGTTGACACAACCACAACCAATTCCAAACTCTCAAAGACTCTATGTTCTAGAAATGATGATGGAAAGATTCATAAAAATTCAAGAAATGATGACAATAGAGCAGGAAGAAGTAAAGAAACATCAAGAGATGATAAGCAAGAACCAAGAGGCCTCACTCAGAAGACTTGAAAGGCAGATGGAACAACTGGTTCAAAACCTTGCTGAATTGAGTGAGAAGAAGGGGACTCTGAACCCAAAGAGCCATGAAAAGGATGCTGGGTTGAAAGAGAAGGGAGTCATGGAGGAAAGTAAGAAGGCTATGGAAAGAGAAACAGAGGGAAGGAAGCCCATAGCAAGAGGAAGAAACCTAAGGCAACAGAAGCCTCAACTTCCATGAGCACAGAATGAAGGATGTCAAGCTAGTGACAATAAAAGAGCGCTTGTTGGGAGGCAACCCAACCTGAGGTAACTGTCTTTTCATAGCTATTTCAATAAAAAGGTTAATTAGTTTCATCTATATTGCAAGAAGCTAAGTTTGGTGTTGCACACCAAAACAATCTAAGGGAGAATGAAGGATTCTAAGTTTGGTGTTCCACCAAAATCCCATCACAAAATATGTTCTCGTCTTCTGCATGATGCTAGCTTCAAGCACTTAGATGGACTAGTTAACTATTCTGTTGTTTTCTAGTTTTCAGTTTTATTGCTTTTGAAAAAGAAAAAAAAAAGAGTTTCACACATGGTTAATCTGATGCATGAGAACCATTGGCAAGGTACTAAGTTTGGTGTTCCCACACCAAAGTAAGTTCAAAGGCCCATAAATAAATCATGCATGCTAACCATTTTTCAAGTGCTTGGAGAACAAGCAACTTTCAATATCACTGCAGAGCACCATACAAACTTTTGGAAAGATTAAGCATCATCAATCAAAGAGATGAATGAATGTGAAGACCAGCAATGATGATGATGAGGAGGAGGACAGCAAGTAAATTCCAAAAGGTTGTATTGTTCAATGATTATTTTACATTAGACACTGCTATGATTGAAAGTGATATAATACTCCTGCCTGTCTGCATAATATAGTTGTTCTGTAATTCAATAATTAAGATTTCTTGACTATTCACAACACTACACTTTTCAAACTTGCATGCACTCAAGATTTCAAAAAAGGGCATCACATGATAGTTCTTTGAAAAGAAGGATTGATGAATTAAACAATTTTGAGGCAAGCAAAAGATTAGGAGAAGTGGTGGTTCTAGTGGTATGATTATGCATTGAGGTTGCATGCTTATGAAAACTTGCATGGGAGCTCATAGGCAGAACATAGAGTTCAAAGAAGTATTGTGGAGATTTTCAAACATTTATTGATCCAAGAAGCAGCAAACAAAAGAAAATAAAGAAGATATAAAAACAAAGAGAACATGGCCCAAGGCTCTGAGCATCAATTACTAGGCAGAAAAAAAAAAGGAAACAAGAACTCAAAGAGTTATCATCCTAGTAAATGCTTGTGGTCGAATTGTGTCAAAGAGAGAGGCTTGAGCAAGTAAATCCTAAGGGATGCTTCAACACCTAATACCTTAAAACCAACTGGTTTAGGAGTATTGATTGAAAGCTTATCTAAAGAGCCGCTTTGAGACATGACACTTAGAGTCAAAGCCAAAAACACAAATCATAAGCTGCTTCAAGGTGATTACATATAAAGAGATCTCCATGATATCATTTGGATGAAAGTTCTAAGACCTAAGACTTCCAAGATGTAGGGACTAGTAAGTACTGAAGCCCTTGCATGAGCATATAATTTAGAGTTCACCCCACTGTCACTTAATCACTTCACTCACAAGATAGTACATGTAATTCCTCAACTCCATTCTAATTGAAAGAAATCCTTGAGCATAATTCTTTTCTTGCTTGGGGACAAGCAAGTTTTAAGTTTGGTGTTGTGATGACAAGTCATCTTAGCCTAGTTTCACTAGCCTTTTTCTTTAATTTTAGTAGGTTTTATGCACTTTCTTGCATTCTAAGTAAGTAATTTGGGATGAAAATGCATGACTTCTTTGAATCAAACAACCATCATGAAATTGATGCTAAATCATGAGGTTTAAGCTAAATTTAATTAATTTTTAATGATTAATAGACCTTGTGAATTTGGTGATACTTTGATTGGTTGTTTTGATTAATTGTAGGTGAAGAAAAGAAGAAAAGAAGGAAGCGTGGCCTAAGAAGCGTGGCTCAAAGGAGAAAAAGTGTGGCCAAGAAAGGAGGAAGTGTGGTGCAACAAAACCATGAAGCTCTCTCCAAAGCTCACTAAGTGAGCGCTACACTTGCCTCCAGGAGACCAAGGCACAAAGCTCAGCTCACTTTGTGAGCTGAGCACAACACAAGGCCAAGAAATAAGGAAATGAGGAACCAAGCTCAGCTCACAAAGTGAGCATTATCGAGAGCATTGAGGAAATAATTCAAAGAAAATGATTTGCAAATGCATGCTCCAAGGCTTGAACTCATGACCAAGGGGGATGGGAGAGGCGCTACTTGATGACAAGTCATCCTAGCCCATTTTAGCTAGTCTTTTTCTTTAGTTTTCATTAGAATTATGCACTTTCTTGAGCTACAAGCAAGCTAATTGAGTAGATTTTCATGTTTCCCTTGATTGAACCAACCATATGTGAATTCATGCCATTTCATGAGGTTTTGAGCCATATTTGTTGCATATTGTGGAAGATTGAATACCTCATGATTTTGAGCAAAGCTTTGATTAGTTTGGTTGATCAATGATAGGTGAAGAAGGCTTGGAGAAAGGTTGAAGCAAAGAGGAATGGCTAGGAGTGAAGAAAGGACAATGGAATAAGTGAAAATTGAACCGGGTTGCATGAAGTTAGCCCCAACGTTAGCCCCCTAACTTGGAGGCTAACGTTGGGCATGTAAATCACTCCCTGGAAGTGGCCAACGTTAGCTCCAATGTTAGCCCCCTAACTTGGAGGCTAACGTTGGAACTTGAGAGTTTCTCCCCTGGGCACCAACGTTTGCGCCAACGTTAGCCCCCTAACTTGGAGGCTAACGTTGGCACTTGAATCACAAAGGAGGAAGGCCAACGTTTGCGCCAACGTTAGCCCCCTAACTTGGAGGCTAACGTTGGCACTTAAAATACAAAGAGGGAAGGCCAACGTTTGCGCCAACGTTAGCCCCCTAACTTGGAGGCTAACGTTGGCGCCACTAGCAATAAGCATTGCCAACGTTAGGGTCAAAGTTAGACCCCTAACGTTGGCACCAACGTCCAAACCAGGAAATCAAGCTTGCTGCTATGAAAAGTTAGGGGCAAAGTTAGACCCCTAACTTTGACCCTAACGTTGAGATCATCTTTGGCCAACTTCAAAAACCGGTTCAATTGGTTCACTTCGGTTCTTCTTCAATCGTCAAAGAGCAATCAACCAAGGCCTCTTTCAACCCAATTCCACCAAGAACAAAGGCCCAACTCAAGGCTTGAAGATCATTTTGGAAAGTGTATAAATAGGATAGAATTCAAGTTATTAAGGGAGCTTTCCTTTTAGAATTTTCAGAATAGTTTTTGGGAAGCTTTTGTTACTGAGTGAACTTGAATTTCTTTGTTTTCCTTTTACTTGCAATTTCATTTTACCTTTGTCTTGGATCTTGGATTGGAGAATTGAAGAAATTCTGTTTCAATCTCAATCTTGGATCTCTCTGTTTCCTTTACTCTTAATTGAATTAGCATTTCCGTTCTGTTACTTGATCTTCATCTCTTTTCTTTGCAATTTACAATTTCCTTGCTATTGTTCTTGTTGGATCTAGGAAGGCATTGAGATCTAGACTTGGTTTTCTAGTCTCTGGATCCTGAGATCTGAATTTCTCATTTCAATTCCCTGTTTACTGCTTCTTATGTTCATTTACTTTTCTGCTTTATTTCCGGTTCAATCCCAATTCCCTTTTATTCTTCTGTTTGATGCAATTTAGTTTTTCCTTGTTTAAATTCTGCAAATCCACATCCCAATTCCCTTTACATTCCAAGCAATTTACATTTCTTGCACTTTAAGTTTCTGCAGTTTACATTTCTTGCACTTTAAGTTTCTGCCATTTAATTTCTTGTTCTTTAAGTTTCAGCAATTTACTTTCCCGCTCTCTTTAATTTCATGCAATTTACATTCTGTAAATCACAAATCACCCAACCAACACTTGATTCGCTTGACTAAATCAACCACTAAACTAAAATTGCTCAATCCTTCAATCCCTGTGGGATCGACCTCACTCCCGTGAGTTTTTATTACTTGATACGACCCGGTACACTTGCCGGTTAGTTTTGTGATGTTTTGTGAGAGATTCGTTTCTCATCAAAATATCTCATCACTACTCACTAAGGAAAATAAGCAAAAAATGCCCAAATGCACTCCTCAAGGTTCGAACTCACCACCATGAGGAAGCAAGGAAGCAAGGCATCACAAGAAAACCAAGGAAAAGCTCCAGCGCATGCTTCCTCCAAGTTTCGAACCAAGGACCCTTCCTTGGATGCACCAAAGCTCAGCTCACAAAGTGAGCTGAGCGCTATCCATGGGCACATGCAACACATCTTGACACGGCCAGGAAAAGAGTGGAGCGCGCATGACACGGTCCTGGGCAGCACAAGGCGCGCACAATTTGGCACCAAGACACTAGCGCTCAGCTCACAAAGTGAGCTGAGCTCTCCCCTGATGCTTCCCAATCAGCAAGACACGCTATGCAAAGCACAAAGCTCAGCTCACTTTGTGAGCTGAGCATTCCCCTGGGAGATGCATTTGGGCTGAAATTGAAATTTAAAATTCCAACTTACTTCATTCCTTCACCAAATCAAAAGCCCATCCAAATTCCAATATCCAAGAATAGAAAGTGTATAAATAGGAGTTAGTTTGATGTAATTAGGACCTTTTTTTCTTTTACCTTAGAACCTCTAGACTTCATTTTGGAATTTTCCCTTTTTACTTGCATTTTAATTCTGAGCTTTTTGAATTTCAGAGAGAACTTGGAAGGAGAATTGATCTCTCTTCTTCTTGGTTCTTGCTTGAGCACTCTTTTATTTCCTTGCTTTGGATCTTGGGTAGAGAATTGAAGAACTTCTGTTTCAATCTCACCTTGGGATCTTGTTTATTTTCTTTCTGCATAATTGAATTTGAATTTCTGTTTACTGCTTCTTCATCTACTTTGCTTCTGCAATTTACTTTTCTTTACTTCTTTTGCAATTTCTCTTGTTAGATCTAGGAAGGGAGTGAGATCTAGATTTGTTTTCTAGTCTCTTTGATTTCCTGAGATCTTCAACACCTTTTAGAATTGCTGCAACTTAAGCACTGCTTTCCAGTTCTTTAAATTCTCAAGTCATTTTACTTTTCTGTTAAGATCTACTTCACTGCACTTAAATTTTCTCTTTTATGTTTAATGCAATTTAGTTGTTCTTGTTCAGATTCTGCTATCCTAATTTCCAATTCCTTTTATGATTCAAGAAATTTACATTTCTTGCACTTTAAGCTTCAGCCATTTACATTTCTTGCAATCTAAGTTTCTGCAATTTACATTACTTGCACTTTAAGAATCTGCTTCTTTACTTTCCTGCTCTTTAATTTACTGCACTTTACCCCTCCCCTTTTACTTTCCAAGCAAATTTAGTTTCTGCAAGTTACAATCACTCAACCAAATCTTGATTCGCTTGACTAAATCAACCACTAAACAAAAATTGCTCAATCCTTCAATCCCTGTGGGATCGACCTCACTCATGTGAGTTATTATTACTTGATGCGACCCGGTACACTTGACGGTGAGTTTTGTGTTGGATCGTTTTCCACACATCATGCTGAATCTTAAAGAACAAGAAATTAAATGGCAGAAACTTATAACGCAAGAAATGTAAATTGCAGAATCTTAGAGTGCAAGAAATGTAAATGGCTTGAATTATAAAGGGAATTGGGAATTGGATTTGCAGAAATTAAACAAGGAAAAGTAAAATGCAATAAACAGAAAAGTAGAAGATGACTTGAATTTAAACCGGATCTAAAACGGAATTGAGAAAAAGCTTGGTGTAGCAATGAAATAAGGAAATTGAATTTTAAAACTGTAGATCTCAGGACTCAAGAGACTAGATAGCTGAGTCTAGATCTCACTGCCTTCCTAGATCCAGCAAGACAATTGCAAAGGAAATAAAGAAATGTAAATTGCAGAAAGAGTAGAAGAAGAAGCAGTTAACAGAAATTGAAATTCAATTATGCAGAAAATTAAACCAGATCTCAAGGTGAGATTGAAACAGAAGTTCTTCAATTCTTCACCCAAGATCTGAAGCAAGAAAAGTAAAGAGTGCTCAAGCAAGAACAAGGAAGAAGAGAGATCAATTCTCCTCCCAAATTCCCTTGAATTAAAACAACAATGCCAAGAAATGTAAAAGTGAGCTCTCTCTAAGTGTTCTAAGAATTCTCAAGGAAAAGCTCCCGGAAAACTTAAATTCTATGCTATTTATACACTTTCTTCAAATGGTCTTCAAGCCTTGAATTGGGCTTTTGCTCTTGATGGAATTGGGTTGATAAAGGCCTCTGTTGATTGCTCTTGGAGTTGGAGAGAAACCCATTGTGAACCGGGCTATAAATCATAAAAGCTTGAGTCAAAGTTTGAGGCAAACTTTTGCTCAAGCTTTTCACATCAGCTGCCCCCTTTTGCTACTACCAACGTTTGGGCTAAAGTTTGAGGTCAAACTTTAGGCCAAACGTTGATCCCTTTGTATGCCTTGTGGCGCCAACGTTTGCCAAAAAGTTTGAGGCAAACGTTGGCGCAAGCTTTTTCCTCCAGGGTGTTGGTGTGTGGCGCCAACGTTTGCCAAAAAGCTTGAGGCAAACGTTGGCACAAGCTTTTGCTCCATCCAGGGTGTTTTCAACTCTTCCAAAAGTTTGAGCTAAAGTTTGAGGCAAACTTTGGCTCAAGCTTTTTGTCCTCTCTTGCTCTTTGCCATTCCTTCTTTCTTCAACCTTCTTCAAAGCTCTTTTCACCTATCATCAATCAATCAAAACATCAAAGCTATGCTCAAAATCATGAGATTGTTATTCTTTCATAATATATAACAATTATAGCACAAAATCTCATGAAAATGCATTAATTTATCCATGGTTGATTGAAACAAAGGAAACGTGAAATTCTACCCAATTGGCTTACTTATGGCTCAAGAAAGTGCATAAAACCTATTGAAAACAAAGGAAAAAGTATAGAAAAATATGACATGGTGACTGATGAGATATTTTGGAGGAAAAATAATTTCTCCCAAAACACCCAAAACTAACCGGCAAGTGCACCGGGTCGTATCAAGTAATAAAAACTCACGGGAGTGAGGTCGATCCCACAGGGATTGAAGGATTGAGCAATTTTAGTTTAGTGGTTGATTTAGTCAAGCGAATCAAGATTTGGTTGATGGTTTTGTGACTTGCAGAATTAAATTGCATTGAAGTAAAGAGAACAAGAAATAAATTGCTGAAACTTAAAGAACAAGAAATTAAATGGCAGAAACTTAAAGTGCAAGAAATGTAAATTGCAGAATCTTAAAGTGCAAGGAATGTAAATTGCTTGAAATGTAAAGGGGATTGGGATGTGGATTTGCAGAAATTAAACAAGGAAAAACTAAATTGCATCAAACAGAAGAGGGAAAAGGAATTGGGATTGAACCGGATCTTGAAGCAGTAAAGTAAATGAACATTAAAAGCAAGAAACAGAGAATATAAAATTGAGATCTCAGGGCCCAGAGACTAGAAAACCAAGTCTAGATCTCAATGCCTTCCTAGATCCAACAAGAACAATTGCAAGGAAAATGTAAATTGCAAAGAAAAGAGATGAAGAGTAATGAACCGGAAATGGAATTCAATTAACAGTAAAGAAACAGAGAGATCCAAGATTGAGATTGAAACAGAATTTCTTCAATTCTCCAATCCAAGATCCAAGACAAGTGTAAATGAAATTGAAAGCAATGAAAGCAAAGAAATTAAAGTTCAAAAGCTCTCCGTAAACTATTATGAAAATTCCAAAAGGAAAGCTCCCCGAAGAACTTGAATTCTATCCTATTTATACACTTTCTTCAAATGATCTTCAAGCCTTGAGTTGGGCCTTTGCTCTTGGTGGAATTGGGTTGAAAGAGGCCTTGGTTGATTGCTCTTGAAGTTTGAAGAAGAACCGAAGTGAACCAATTGAACCGGTTTTGAGGTTAGCAAAAGTTGGACCAAAAGTTTGAGCCAAAGTTAGGGGTCTAACTTTGGCTCCAACTTTTCATATCAGTTGGCACATTTTTCTGGTTTGGACGTTGGTGCCAACGTTAGGGGTCTAACTTTGACCCTAACGTTGGCCTTCCCTTGGTGCTAGTGGCGCCAACGTTAGCCTCCAAGTTAGGGGGCTAACGTTGGCGCAAACGTTGGCTCCTTCCCCATTGTAATTCATGTGCCAACGTTAGCCTCCAAGTTAGGGGGCTAACGTTGGCGCAAACGTTGGTGCCCAGGGGAGAAACTCTCAAGTTCCAACGTTAGCCTCCAAGTTAGGGGGCTAACGTTGGGGCTAACGTTGGCCCTTCTCCCTTTGTAATTCATGTGCCAACGTTAGCCTCCAAGTTAGGGGGCTAACGTTGGCGCAAACGTGGGATGGCCAGGGAGGAAATTTCAAGTTCCAACGTTAGCCTCCAAGTTAGGGGGCTAACGTTGGGGCTAACTTCTTGCTTCCTGGTTCAATTTCACTTATTCCATTGTCCTCTCTTCACTCCTAGCCATTCCTCTTTGCTTCAACCTTTCTCCAAGCTTTCTTCACCTATCATTAATCAACCAAACTCATCAAAGCTATGCTCAAAATCATGAGATATTCAATCTTTCATAATATGCAACAAATATAGCATAAAACCTCATGAAATGGCATGAATTCATATATGGTTGGTTCAATCAAGGGAAACATCAAAATCTACTCAATTAGCTTGCTTGTAGCTCAAGAAAGTGCATAATTCTAATGAAAACAAAAGAAAAAGACTAGCTAAAATAGGCTAGGATGACTTGTCATCAGTGACATGTCATCAGCTTTATCCGGTGAAAAAAAATATTCTTGAAAAAATATTTGTGATTTCGAAATACAAAATTTTTCATTCTTTTGAATTTTTAAATTTGAAAATTAAATTTTTATCCATGGGCACATGCAACACATCTTGACACGGCCAGGAAAAGAGTGGAGCGCGCATGACACGGTCCTGGGCAGCACAAGGCACGCACAATTTGGCACCAAGACACTAGCGCTCAGCTCACAAAGTGAGCTGAGCTCTCCCCTGATGCTTCCCAATCAGCAAGACACGCTATGCAAAGCACAAAGCTCAGCTCACTTTGTGAGCTAAGCATTCCCCTGGGAGATGCATTTGGGCTGAAATTGAAATTTAAAATTCCAACTTACTTCACTCCTTCACCAAATCAAAAGCCCATCCAAATTCCAATGTCCAAGAATAGAAAGTGTATAAATAGGAGTTAGTTTGATGTAATTAGGACCTTTTTTTCTTTTACCTTAGAACCTCTAGACTTCATTTTGGAATTTTCCCTTTTTACTTGCATTTTAATTCTGAGCTTTTTGAATTTCAGAGAGAACTTGGAAGGAGAATTGATCTCTCTTCTTCTTGGTTCTTGCTTGAGCACTCTTTTATTTCCTTGCTTTGGATCTTGGGTAGAGAATTGAAGAACTTCTGTTTCAATCTCACCTTGGGATCTTGTTTATTTTCTTTCTGCATAATTGAATTTGAATTTCTGTTTACTGCTTCTTCATCTACTTTGCTTCTGCAATTTACTTTTCTTTACTTCTTTTGCAATTTCTCTTGTTGGATCTAGGAAGGGAGTGAGATCTAGATTTGTTTTCTAGTCTCTTTGATTTCCTGAGATCTTCAACACCTTTTAGAATTGCTGCAACTTAAGCACTGCTTTCCAGTTCTTTAAATTCTCAAGTCATTTTACTTTTCTGTTAAGATCTACTTCACTGCACTTAAATTTTCTCTTTTATGTTTAATGCAATTTAGTTGTTCTTGTTCAGATTCTGCTATCCTAATTTCCAATTCCTTTTATGATTCAAGCAATTTACATTTCTTGCACTTTAAGCTTCATCCATTTACATTTCTTGCAATCTAAGTTTCTGCAATTTACATTACTTGCACTTTAAGAATCTGCTTCTTTACTTTCCTGCTCTTTAATTTACTGCACTTTACCCCTCCCCCTTTACTTTCCAAGCAAATTTAGTTTCTGCAAGTTACAATCACTCAACCAAATCTTGATTCGCTTGACTAAATCAACCACTAAACAAAAATTGCTCAATCCTTCAATCCCTGTGGGATCGACCTCACTCATGTGAGTTATTATTACTTGATGCGACCCGGTACACTTGCCGGTGAGTTTTGTGTTGGATCGTTTTCCACACATCAAGTTTTTGGCGCCGTTGCCGGGGATTGATTAGATTGACAATGATTAAGTGAAGTGGAGATCTAGATCAAGCACTTTTTCTTTAATTTTTGACTGACACACTAACTGTTTGAATTTTTGCTTGAACTAACTGAAACTTCACTTTAGTAATAGAGTGAAGTTTTCTTGGTTTCTCTGGCTTTGTATGATTCTCATGCTCTGCTTGATTGAATATACGAGAGAAGCAATTTTCTCTTACTAATCTTTCAAGCCTATCAACTGTTTGATACATTGTGTCAGCTGAACCTTTCAACCACATTTTGGACATGAATGTATTCAATCTTCATTTGGACTATTTGTGATTGTGCAGATCATGGAGAAGAACCCAACGAATCCCAGTCAGCATGGTAGTAATATCCCCACCTTAAATGACAAGCAACCACTCATCACCATGAACGACATTGCTCAGTGGTTTGAAGCTTTCCCACAAGGAAACATCATCGGATGGGAAGAACTAATGAGTGAACTCCTAGCCAAGCTGAAACCACCTCAGGGAATTGTTAAACCAGAAGCAGAAGTGCAACCATTCGCACAAGAGAAGGAAATTGAAGGTATTCGCGCAATCATGGCCCAAAGCGAGCAGATACATCAACAGCTTAAGCAACAATTGGAGCTGATTAACAGAAAAATAGAGGAACTGCAACATGCTGTGGCAAATGCACAGAACTCACCTCAAAATCCCCATTGTTGGAATCAACTTGAAAAAAATTCTGGAGTAATTAACTATGAGCGATCATACTCTCCAGACAGCTCCTCAAGCATGTTCCAACGTAGGACTCAGAATGATGTGTACAACCCACCCTGGAGAACTCAATCCAATTGGAGGGGGGTTGAAAACCAAAATCAAAAACCAAGGGACTTCAACTGCAACAACCCCAACTTCAAAAACCAATATAAAAACCACCCCCACAACAACAATCATCACACACCATCCCAATACACACACTTCCAACCCCGTCCTATCTCACCAATCGCCCAAAATGACTCTCATCAACCATCACAGTTGACACAACCACAACCAATTCCAAACTCTCAAAGACTCTATGTTCTAGAAATGATGATGGAAAGATTCATAAAAATTCAAGAAATGATGACAATAGAGCAGGAAGAAGTAAAGAAACATCAAGAGATGATAAGCAAGAACCAAGAGGCCTCACTCAGAAGACTTGAAAGGCAGATGGAACAACTGGTTCAAAACCTTGCTGAATTGAGTGAGAAGAAGGGGACTCTGAACCCAAAGAGCCATGAAAAGGATGCTGGGTTGAAAGAGAAGGGAGTCATGGAGGAAAGTAAGAAGGCTATGGAAAGAGAAACAGAGGGAAGGAAGCCCATAGCAAGAGGAAGAAACCTAAGGCAACAGAAGCCTCAACTTCCATGAGCACAGAATGAAGGATGTCAAGCTAGTGACAATAAAAGAGCGCTTGTTGGGAGGCAACCCAACCTGAGGTAACTGTCTTTTCATAGCTATTTCAATAAAAAGGTTAATTAGTTTCATCTATATTGCAAGAAGCTAAGTTTGGTGTTGCACACTGATGACAAGTCATCCTAGCCTATTTTAGCTAGTCTTTTTCTTTAGTTTTCATTAGAATTATGCACTTTCTTGAGCTACAAGCAAGCTAATTGAGTAGATTTTCATGTTTCCCTTGATTGAACCAACCATATATGAATTTATGCCATTTCATGAGGTTTTGTGCTATATTTGTTGCATATTATGAAAGATTGAATATCTCATGATTTTGAGCATAGCTTTGATGAGTTTGGTTGATTTATGATAGGTGAAGAAAGCTTGGAGAAAGGTTGAAGCAAAGAGGAATGGCTAGAAGTGAAGAATGGAATAAGTGAAATTGAACCGGGATGCATGAAGTTAGCCCCAACGTTAGCCCCCTAACTTGGAGGCTAACGTTGGGCATGAAAAATCACTCCCTGGGCTCCCCACGTTTGAGCCAACGTTAGCCCCCTAACTTGGAGGCTAACGTTGGCACATGACATTGCAAGGAAGTGGCCAACGTTGGCTCTAACGTTAGCCCCCTAACTTGGAGGCTAACGTTGGAACTTGAGAAGTTTCTCCCCTGGGCACCAACGTTTGCGCCAACGTTAGCCCCCTAACTTGGAGGCTAACGTTGGCACTTAAATTACAAAGGAGGAAGGCCAACATTTGCGCCAACGTTAGCCCCCTAACTTGGAGGCTAACGTTGGCGCCACTAGCACTAAGCATTGCCAACGTTAGGGTCAAAGTTAGACCCCTAACGTTGGCACCAACGTCCAAACCAGAAGGATGTGGCTTGCTGCTATGAAAAGTTGGGGTCAAAGTTAGACCCCTAACTTTGGCCCTAACGTTAAGTCCAGCTTTGGCTAACTTCAAAACCGGTTCAATTGGTTCACTTCGGTTCTTCTTCAATCTTCAAGAGCAATCAACCAAGGCCTCTTTCAACCCATTTCCACCAAGAACAAAGGCCCAACTCAAGGCTTGAAGATCATTTTGGAAAGTGTATAAATAGGATAGAATTCAAGTTATTCGGGGAGCTTTCCTTTGAGAATTTTCATAAGAGTTTTTTTGGGAAGCTTTTGTCACTGAGTGAACTTTAATTTCTTGTTTTCATTGCTTTCAATTTCATTTTACATTTGTCTTGGATCTTGGATTGGAGAATTGAAGAAATTCTGTTTCAATCTCAATCTTGGATCTCTCTGTTTCTTTACTGTTAATTGAATTCCATTTCCGGTTCATTGTTCTTCATCTCTTTTCTTTGCAATTTACAATTTCCTTGCTATTGTTCTTGTTGGATCTAGGAAGGCATTGAGATCTAGACTTGGTTTTCTAGTCTCTGGGTCCTGAGATCTGAATTTCTCATTTCAATTCCCTGCTTATTGCTTTTTCTGTTCATTTACTTTACTGCTTCAAGATCCGGTTTAATCCCAATTCCCTTTCCCTCTTCTGTTTGATGCAATTTAGTTTTTCCTTGTTTAAATTCT